>NW_007377746.1:102160-268778 GCF_000475195.1 Diaphorina citri
TCCCTTGGTTTGGTACATAGGAACTTGGGTTTTTTTTTTTTTTTTTTTTAGGTAACCAGATTAAATTTTAGGGGTACCTAAATAAATAAACAGCTGATGAATAAATAAAAAACTTAGTAATCAACACCTGGAAAAAAATATTTATGCAATAGGGCTAGCATAAGAAAATAATAATAATTAGGTATTTTATTTTATTTACTACCTTACGGCTTACGGGTCAGTTACCTCAAACATAAACACTTGTTAATATGAGTGGGACTTAATTTATTGTCACTTAACCAATGAAACATTCTGTTCTTGTAGTGTGGTCACACTGATCACTTGAACTAACAAATATAGTATGGCCATTTATTTACATGAGTAATGAAGTAGGTGTGAAATTTGGAGCTTCAACCTCTAAAGCAGCGTCAGCGTGTACACTATGGTCGACTGAAGTCGATCAACATCGACTGGAATCCATAATATAAATGAATCCCTTAAGGAACCCATTAGAGAGTAAATGTTTAGATTGTTGTGTTCCAGTACATGTAGGGACACTATTATAAGTCACCATCAAAGTGTAGACGCTGCTTTCCCGTTAGTTAAGTTAGTTATGCCTCACTTAGACGAAACATGAGTACTTGAGTAGCGAGTACAGTTTAGTCACTTGAACTAACAAATATACTATGGCCATTTATTTACATGAGTAATGAAGTAGGTGTGAAATTTGTAGCTTCAACCTCTAAAGCAGCGTGTACACTATGGTCGACTGAAGTCGATCAACATCGACTGGAAATACTGGAATCCATAAGTTAAATGAATACCATAAGGAACCCATTAGATTAGAGAGTAAATGTTTAGATTGTTGTGTTCCAGTACATGTAGGGACACTATAAGTCACCACCAAAGTGTAGACGCTGCTTTCCCGTTAGTTAAGTTAGTTATGCCTCACTTAGACGAAACATGAGTACTTGAGTAGCGAGTACAGTTTATATTTCCATGTAGATTTAGGTAATTAAGTAGGTGATGTATAGCTAAAAGCGTGACACAAATCTAGAGCAATTTCTTGTTAGAGTTTGTTTTAGAAACCGTCATCCCGGATGATTGTGATCCCCGAGGTCGTTGAACTTTACCTTTGAGGGATAGCCAACTCGGGAGAGCAAGGTACCTAGGTAGGCATCAGATACGTCTTTTCTTTTTTACTCACAATAGAAAGCTAATCTTGAAATCACTTAAAATTATACCTAGGTATTTGAAGGGGTGTGAACTGAAGAGAGAAAGAAGGAGGACCCCTCTAAAAAAATCAAAAAAAATATGCTCTCACATCAGAATAAATTGTTTCCTGATTGACCCCTTCTCTTCTGCCGAGAAAATACAAATTAATATCCTCTAATATCCTAGATTGTTAGGGAGATAACGATAGTGTGCGAGTTAAAACACATCCCGCTATTACAAATATTATTAGGTCACGCGACATCCGCGTGTTGATAAAAAAAGAAATAATAGAAAAGCTATCTACCTACCCAAGTGTGGATGGAAGTCCAAATTCGGTTAAAAAATTCTTCCGTGAAATGTAAGTTGATTCCTACGTGCACATTTTTTTTTTTAAATCGCATCGAATATTCAAAGTGACCTCACTGCGAGTTTAATATCTATTACGTCATCGTCATAACGTTTGCGAAATGCAAAATCACAATAGTCGACACCGTCGATCGACGCGACTGAAACCGTACACTGCGGACACTACAACATAGATCCACCTCGTCGCTCGATGATCGATCGACAGCCGTCGACTATGTGTGAGTAGACTGAGTAGGTAAACAACGTGATCTCGAGGGATGGGAAAGTAGCTATTAGCTTGAACTTTTTAAGGATCCAGACAAAATAAATGATATAGGGTAAGTGTACCATTTATTCGCCCACCTAAAAAACGTACCATTTATTGGCCCACCTGTGCCATACGCCACATAAGTCTGAACCAACCAACCCGTTTGAAAGAAAGCCCAATGGAAATTATTTCAACAGTAAAGATGTCAGTGACACACAAGTGAAGAGAAAAACCAATATGACGCGACAATACAACAAAATAAGCACGGTTCGATAGAAACTGCTTTTCTTCTTCTTTCTTTTGAACAGTTCTTTTTTTACGTACCTACTTACAGGGTAATAACGTAATAATACCCTACTATCGATGATGCTTACGTTTAGGCCTAACCATTAAAAATAATTTTACGTTTTGACTGCCTGATAGCCTTAAATAGCCAACTCGGGAGAGGAAGGTACCTAGGTAGGCAGATACGTCTTTTCTTTTTTACTCACAATAGAAAGCTAATCTTGAAATCACTTAAAATTATTCCTAGGTACTTGAAGGGGTGTGAACTGAAGAGAGAAAAAATGATTTCATAAGTAACAATACGATTGAAAACAATCGGCAAATCAATTATAACACATCGTTCGTGCAAATATTTAAAATGAATAACAATCGAAACAGTGAACTTAGTGGAAATGTCAACTCAAATGCAATAGTACAAAGTAATGTTGGTGTTAGCAATTATTACAAAGGGATAAAGCCAATTAACGTGACAACAACCAATGAGATTACCAAAGGAAATAACGATTGTCGTCCGAACAACACAAGATCAAAAAGTAGCCAAAACAATGAAACCATGAGCACTGACAAGGTATCGCAAAAAATCGACAGTTTCGTTACAAATAGTTCATTCCCAATCAAACATAACACATCTGAAACAAACAATAATGAAACCTTCAGGATGCAATCCTTTTATAACAAGAACATGACTACAAGTCGTCAAATAACGAACAATAACATTGCTATGAATAGTAATATTGGAAATATTGGAGGAGTAGTAGTAGCAAACAATTCCAATATTTTCGACCCCAACGGACAAAAAAATGATGAAATCACTCATGGAACGCCCAATATAGCTGTAAACAATCAGTGTGTAGACGATTCTATGCAAATGAGCACTGTGTATGAAAAATCAGACCGCAAAACAAATGCCAAGAGAAAATTTGGTTCGGGTGAAAATTTATTGGCGCCCCTACATATTACACCAACCTTGAATTTAGCACAGTCTGCAGTAAATTCACCAAGAGCATTACTAATGGTGACTAAGAGAAATAATGCCAATGCTAGAGAAAAGTAAAGGATTGAAAAGTTTCTAGTTTCTAACACAAAAACTCACGTACCCTAGGTAAGTAGTTCTTGTACTCTAGGTTAGGTACATAGGAACTTGGGTATTTTTTTAATTTATTTATTTATTTATTTTTTTTTTTTTTTAATAACCAGATTAAATTTTAGGGGTACCTAGGTACCTGAATAAATAAAAAGCTTAGTAATCAACACCTGGAAAAAAATATTTATGCAATATGGCTAGCATAAGAAAATAATAATACATACTACCTTATGGCTTACGGGTCAGTTACCTCAAACATAAACACTTGATGTATGAGTGGGACTTAATTTATTGTCACTTAACCAATGAAACAGTCTGTTCTTGTAGTGTGGTCACTTAAACTAACAAATACACTATGGCCATTTATTTACATGAATAATGAAGTAGGTGTGAAATCTGGAGCCTTCAACCTCTAAAGCAGCGTGTACACTAAGGTCGACTGAAGTCGATGGACATCGACAAGAAACTCATAAGATAATCCCATAACTAACCCATGAGAGGGAAAAGGAACTTTTCAGTAGGTCTTATGATTTCAGTAGGTATAAAAAAAAAAAAAAAAAAAAAAAAAAAAAAAAAAAAAAAAAAAAAACACAACAGACGTGTCTCGTATTTACATTGTGTCGTCTGTTTTGTGCAGATACAACGGGTTCGGTATCAGCAAAAAAGTCAACACACACATTTTGAGCTCAAAAACTTGTCCGGGAAGCGTTGTTTTCGGTAAGTGTCACATTTTCATATTATCTTTCTTTCGCCAAACGCCATCGGTCTGAACTGTCATGTGATATGTGCTGATCTGCTCATGCTGACGTCAGCACGACAGGCCGAATTAAATTGTCAGCAGATTTTTCTGCTTTCTTTCTTTTCTTTAAAATTGTTTAATTTTCCTTTTTCCAATTATTTTTCTTTATCCTTTTGACTTTCCTTTTTTTTTTTTAATTTTTCAAAGTCTATTCTAAAGGGACTTTACCTACTTCTAGGGCTATTTTTTTAACAGAACTTCGTTGAAGAACCTTTTTTCAAGGGAAACGTCTATTTAAATAGTTTCCCTTGAAAATGTCTATGAAATAGGCGAAACTCCGAGTCTGGATAAATAACCGACTCGTAAGTACCTATCCATTTTCATAAACAACCTAACTAAAATAGTATTTAGGTACAAAGGATGTCAAAATTAAATAAATTCATTAATGTGGATATCTGTAAAAACCTATCTACAAGGCGCTAGATGAATATTTTCAACACAACACAAATAAATTGACAACAATCAATAATCATCAATTCATCACAGGTAATTAACTAATTACTGTTGTTCTTTTTTTTTTCTTCTTCTTCTCTTTCTTTCCTTTCTTCTCTACTATTCCCCTTTTCTTTCCCCTACTCTTCCCAGACCCTCCCTCCGGCGATTATGTTCGCGGATTTCGCGATTATGTTCGCGGATTTCGCGATTATGTTCGCGGATTTCGCGATTATGTTGGAGGTAGGGAAACACGGGCCAAATGGCACCTCTAGTGCTTATGAGGTCTTAACTAAAAAAATAAAAGTCACACAGATATGTAATTGTGTAACAAAATAAAGCATAATTTTAGCTACAAATTAGATTAGACAAGAACGATATAATATGTATCACTGGAAGAAACTAAAAATATTTTTATGAGAGTACCAAAAAAGACCGTTTTGCCCCGAGGATGAGGCAAAATGGTCCTATACCATATACGTGCAAAACACCTTGGGGCAGAATGGAACCCTGGGCACTATTCTCCCATGTACAATTCTGCCCCAGACCATTAAAAAACCATTTTGCCCCAAAGCGTCAGTGATTTGAAAATTGCATGCGAAAATTGCATCAAGCACTCGTGAAATCGAAAAAAACCTCCGTACTCTTCGAAAACAAAAGATAAAAGAATCAACCACAGATCAAAACAAAGATAACACTTGCAGGAATAGTTCCTAGTCCATCCAAGAGACCTCAGCACTTTCTAGCTCCTAAAAAAGGCGGATCATCGTTTTGCCCCGATGTGCCGTTTTGCCCCGTGTTCCCCTACATATTTTCCTTTGAGCCATGATCGTTAGTGCATAGGTAATAGGTACCAAATAAATAGATACCCATAGTGCTATGGCTCATAGATTTTTTTATGCGTGTACATGATCAAATCAACTAATTTGAGTAATTCAGTAATTATGTTGATTACTAATTTTAGTTGATCATTACTAGTTTTAGTACGAATACACATTTCAAAGCTGTGCGAATTGCGAGTAGTGCGAATTTAATGTTTTAGCAAACCGGCCTCCCCTGGCTGTGTCACTGAATGTAAACGCCTGATAAGATTAAACTCCTTATGATAGAAATATTTTATGCTAAACGATTGCTGGATCTTTGCTTTAGAAAAAACATGTAAAAATACTAAATTCTCATATGTAGGTGGCCTGAGAGACGTGATAAGGGCACCACAAGTTAGGGTGGCGAGAACTCTATTGTAGGTGGCCTGAGAGACGTGATAAGGGCACCACAAGTTAGGGTGGCAAGAACTCTATTGTTGGGCTATTTCCCCTGATTTAGGTTGTTTAAATGCTACTTATATAAAGCCTCAAGCTTCCCGATATAGACTTCAATATTAGAGTTCCGAAACCCAGTCACTCGATTGGGCTTCCGGCACCCTAGATTTTCTTCAGGGTGGTTTCTGTTTCCCCATGCCAGCCTAGTTAGCTTAGTTGGTAGTGCGTCTGCCTTGTAAGCGCTAGGCCGCGGGTTCGATTCCCGCCCGGGGCGGATTTTCATAGAAATATTTTATGTTAAACGATTGCTGGATCTTTGCTTTAGAAAAAAACATGTAAAAATACTAAATTCTCATATGTAGGTGGCTTGAAAGAAGTGATAAGGGCACCACAAGTTAGGGTGGCAAGAACTCTATTGTTGGGCTATTTCCCCTGATTTAGGTTGTTTGAATGCTACTTATATTAAAGTCTCAAGCTTCCCGATATAGACTTCAATATTAGAGTTCCGAAACCCAGTCACTCGATTGGGCTTCCGGCACCCTAGATTTTCCTCAGGGTGTTTCTGTTTCACCGTCTTTATTAATTTCGTAGCAATGAACCATCTGCTACTTTGGACTGTGTCGGACCTGTGTCGTAGTATGTCTATCCTCGGATAGATGATAAATTTCAGAGGGGGACACAAGTCGGATTTATCTGTCGGGACGCTAATCGGTGCTTCGCATTTGTCTTTTGGGAGTTTAGGAGCAAATCAGAGCCCCTCACCATTAAGGTAGCTTTTATAGTCATGAGCTGTGCACATAAAATGAGTTGGAAGAGTGATATGTGACGTATTCAGTAATTTTGACTCGTGTTCGTGAGTCAGTTTATGATCTCACAGCCAACATCATCAGTTTAAAACTAGGTATTCTAGGTACCAAGAGATGAGTAGGTAGCTGAGTCGGTATTCCTCGCAGACTCATTCTGGAATAACAAGCTACCTACTTATCTAATCATAATCACGTGCTGTACTTACTGGTATTAATCGTTCTGCTAAGATCTAAATTTGTGATTCAGTGAACTGTAGACCTCAGAAAAAAAAGGCCCTTACCGGAGCATCGATCGGTAACAAATTCCAATGAGCGTAATAAATTAATATTTTCACCATCTTCTTTCAACACTATACAAGTTTCGTGGAAAATAAATAGGACAAGTAGGTGCTATACAGGAATCTTTTTCTTCGCCTTTTCCGGTGTTCAGACGGGGTCGGCGTTTTTCGTCAGCCCTAGGATGATTGTTTTGGGCTGACATTTAGTTTTGACTACAAAAATTTCCGAGTGGATGCCAGTCGCAATGCACCTTTGCTATTTCTTTAGCAGGAAAAATCCTGGTAGGTACAGCTCAAAAGGAGAAAGAAAAGAAAGGGAGAGGGAAATTTTGCAATTTTATAAGTTTATAACATAAAAGTAGATTAGGTACATAGATCTACTATTAATTGCATGTACTAAATTATTATTATTATCTTGTGTTTGTTCCTTCATAATATAGGATTATCTATAGAAATAAAATTGTAGATTTGTCTGTACATTGCTTAGAATCGTGAAATTTTTAGTTATTCTTACTCCTTATGCATCCACAATTCCAAAAATCACATTAAAAAAATTCTGTGTGTGTGTATGTGTGTGTGTGTGTGTGTGTGTGGTGTGTGATGGTGGGTGTGTGATGGGTGTGGTGTGATGGGATGTGTGTGGTGGTCCCGTACAAAGGACGGGTCAACCACTAGTAGGTAATATGTATGACAAAGTATGTATAATTACCTAAAAAAATATATGAATATTATCAGTGGATTGAAATACTCGGCTCCATACTAATTTATTATCATTTTCATCAGCAGGTACTCACTAACGCTGACGTTCAAACTCAAGATCAAACCCTTTTGGGTCAAAAAACGACCTTTGGCCAACAATCCCCAAGCTACAATATCTGGGGAATGTGATACTTTGATTCCTTTGAACAACTCAAAGGCTGGGAACTGTTCCCATCTGTTTGGCGTTCGTTGGACTCAAAATATTCTTTAAAAAAAAACTCAAAATGTTCTTTTAAAAAGGAAAAAAATACACTAAAAAAATCAAAATCAATAAAGATAAACCTCTGATAGGTACTCCGGCTGCTTTGTTTTGTTTCGTACCTACCTAACTATATCAAAGAATTCAAGTTTACGTGATAAGACGCTCTCAGGTATTCTAGGTACCAAGATGAGTAGGTAGCTGAGTCGGTATTCCTCGCAGACTCATTCTGGAATAACAAGCTATCTATACTTATCTAATCATAATCACTGTACTTACTGGTAATGGTTCTGCTAAGATCTAAATTTGTGATTCAGTGAACTGTAGACCTCAGAAAAAAAAGGCCCTTACCGGAGCATCGATCGGTAACAAATTCCAATGAGCGTAATAAATTAATATTTTCACCATCTTCTTTCAACGCTATAGGTACAAGTTTCGTGGGAAATAAATAGGACAAGTAGGTGCTATACAGGAATCTTTCCCTTCGCCTTTTCCCGTGTTCAGACGGGGTCGGTTTTCGTCAGCCCTGGGGATGATTGTTTTGGGCTGACATTTAGTTTTGACTACAAAAATTTCCGAGTGGATGCCCGTCGCAATGCACCTTTGCTATTTCTTTAGCAGGAAAAATCCTCTCTGTTTAAAGTCCCCCAGTCAGACTGAGCTGGTCCACTCTTTGTCCCCCATCCAGACATAATGTAATTATGACATAGTGACATATTATACAGAAATGGGCATTATAAAATACAGGAAGGGATGGACTTTGGATAAAAGATATTATCTACGTACATAAGAGTAATAAGAAAGAAAGTAAAAGAGTCTTATTCACCTGGTTACATAGGCTTACACCTAGGTAACCTTTACAAATAACTTCATACAAAATATAATAATTTAAAACAACTTGATACAATATAAATTAAAGTCCACAACATGCAGAAGTACCAGAAGTCTGAGTAGTGCACTGGTCTAAGCTCAGAGATTCTGTTTAGTGCGTGTACGAGAATGTACGATCAGTTGTGAATCAGGATTTTATCAAGAACTGAATCGCGAGTGTAAATTTTGGATTTGTAAAAAAATTTGTAAATTTTGGATTTGTAATGGAGTTTTGTGTAAATTTCGCGTAAAAGTGTAAGTGTAAACAATTAAATTACCTACCTATTATCTACGAAAATTTATTTTAACCTATGCTCTACTTCGTTTTGCTGTAAGCTTTTTTTAATGTCCGTAATTCTTTGTTTATAAAACGTATTTTGCTATACCTAAATGTGAATAATTTTACCCTAATCAATAGCTTAACTTTAGATTTTAAAGCAATATATTTTTTACAATATTAAAATAATTCGTTTACTTACCTAGCTACCTATGTATTTGCAAATTGTATACCTATAAATAACTTAATTCCTAAGAAATATTATTCAGATAGATATAATCTATTACTTATTAACCAATAATCACCTACCCATATTTTCCACTACTAAAATAATCACCTAACCTATTTTTCAAGTGTAAATATCTAAAATTGAGTGTAAATAAATTGAAAGTCTTGTGTTTACAAATCGATCCTGAACTGATTTTGTCTTAGCTCTTGGATTATAAACATCTCTTCGTTCTTGGAATAAGGTAAGAGAACTTTGTTTTTCAGAGGATCCCCGAATTCTATGAAACATCCAATAATCCCTAACGGTCAAACTTTCTTGACTTGGCGGGGCGGAGCGCTACCGCGCTCCTTAATTATTTATCCAACTTTTAAATTCTTTGTCAGACCAGAAATTTAGAATAGTAGGTAGATTTAGTTACCAATAACTGAGAAATGGATATTATAGATAAGTTCAACCTAGCCACAACACACATGGTTGTTACCTACTGAATGATTTATCAATCAAAATGAATCAATCAGAAGGTAATAATTATCAGCCAGCCCTAGAGCCAAAACGTAGATATCAATATGTACCTATAAATAAAAATGTGAGTAGGTAAACAAAAATAAGTAGGTAACCACGTAAACATTATAAATAGAACTTTATATTGGGTACCTAGTTACATTTATCTCATTGAAACTGAGATCTTATAGTATCTACAAAATATAGGTAGGACTTAAGTACCTTTAGATTTAGACTCAAGTTATTAAAGTATCCATGGTTAAATGCATATACATTACTTTCATAACTACATAGCATTGATAACATTCCTCAGGTACTTGTATTTGTGCTCAGGATTGTAATGGAGGTAGGGGAACACGGGGCAAAATGGCACCTCTAGTGCTTATGAGGTCCTAACTAAAAAAATAAAAGTCACACAGATATGTAATTGTGTAACAAAATAAAGCATAATTATAGCTACAAATTAGATTAGACAAGAACGATATATGTACGACTGGAAGAATCTAAAAATATTTTTATGAGAGTACCAAAAAAGACCGTTTCGCCCCGAAGTTGGGGCAAAATGGTCCTATACCATATACGTGCAAAACACATTGGGGCAGAATGGAACCCTGGGCACTATTCTCCCATGTACCATTCTGCCCCAGACCATTAAAAAACCATTTTGCCCCAAAGCGTCAGTGAATTGAAAATTGCATGCGAAAATTCCATCAAGCACTCGTGAAATCGAAAAAACCTCCGTACTCTTCGAAAACAAAAGATAAAAGAATCAACCACGGATCAAAACAAAGATAACACTTGCAGGAATAGTTCCTAGTCCATCCAAGAGAGTTCAGCACTTCCTAGCTCCTAAAAAGGGCGGGGTGTCGTTTTTCCCCGTGCTCCCCTATACATTTTCAATAATAATTTATGAGAGTACCAAAAAAGACCGTTTTGCCCCGAGGATGAGGCAAAATGGTCCTATACCATATACGTGCAAAACACCTTGGGGCAGAATGGAACCCTGGGCACTATTCTCCCATGTACAATTCTGCCCCAGACCATTAAAAAACCATTTTGCCCCAAAGCGTCAGTGATTTGAAAATTGCATGCGAAAATTGCATCAAGCACTCGTGAAATCGAAAAAAACCTCCGTACTCTTCGAAAACAAAAGATAAAAGAATCAACCACAGATCAAAACAAAGATAACACTTGCAGGAATAGTTCCTAGTCCATCCAAGAGACCTCAGCACTTTCTAGCTCCTAAAAAAGGCGGATGATCGTTTTGCCCCGATGTGCCGTTTTGCCCCGTGTTCCCCTACATATTTTCCTTTGAGCCATGATCGTTAGTGCATAGGTAATAGGTACCAAATAAATAGATACCCATAGTGCTATGGCTCATAGATTTTTTTATGCGTGTACATGATCAAATCAACTAATTTGAGTAATTCAGTAATTATGTTGATTACTAATTTTAGTTGATCATTACTAGTTTTAGTACGAATACACATTTCAAAGCTGTGCGAATTGCGAGTAGTGCGAATTTAATGTTTTAGCAAACCGGCCTCCCCTGGCTGTGTCACTGAATGTAAACGCCTGATAAGATTAAACTCCTTATCAGTTCTTATCACAAAGCAGACATTTCCCCCTTTTGTCACCCATTATTATGATTATGACTCTCCCCTCCCCTCCTTTACCCTAAAAAACATTCTATTTATGAAATGTTGAGAGCCACCTAAATTGTTGTGATTTTTTTCCTTCCTCTTTTTAGTATGAACTTTTTTTCTAAACTATTACCTATAATTTTTCATTTACTTTTGCCCCGTTGCAAAATTACCAAAAATCACATCACAGGTACCCATTACTTCAACTTTTATACGAAATAGCCAACCACACCGGGGATTTAGCTCTACTAACGGATGATGCGTTAGAATTTTTTAGACTAACTCTTACTCAGCCTTATCAAAAAAAGAGATAAACTGTCAGCATAATGCAATTTTTGGTCCAAAGCTGAGAGTCTAAATCTAAATAAAGCACTACTTACCAGCAGTCCGGCAAGTAAACTTGCTGTCGATTTACATAATTTCCTTGTTTTTATCTTTTGAGGACTGATGGCTGATGGTAAGTGTGCTATAAATTATTTTACCTAAAGATCAGACCAACCTTTAAAAAGGAAAAAATAAGATAAAACCGGACCTAAATAGTAAAAAGGGGGAACCAGGAACCACTATGTGAGGTCTATTTTTTACCACCTTATAAGGATTATTACATAAATAACTTTGCAACGGCCATGATGTAATATTATTGAGGAAAACAATGCATGATTGGTTTTTACTAGTTCAAATCGAGAATTGACGTAATTTTGACGTCACAATATTTGTTGAGCAGTACAAAGTTGGTTTCAGGAACAAGTTCCTGATGATGGTCAGAACTCTCAGATTTATAAGTATGTATTTGTATATTATGTGCTTAAAAATGAACCATTTAATTGGGAAAAAGTCCATGTCTTGGCCGGAATTAAACCTCCGAACGTCTGATTACCAAACTGACATTCTGACCAACCAGAGGGTCGCCACTGACCAGGTCAGGACCTGAAGGACGGTCAAGAGATAAACTGTCAGCATAATGCAATTTTTGGTCCAAAGCTGAGAGTCTAAATCTGAAATAAAGCACTACTTCTTTACCAGCAGTCCGGCAAGTAAACTTGCTGTCGATTTACATAATTTCCTTGTTTTTATCTTTTGAGGACTGATGGTAAGTGTGCTACAAATAAAATTATTTTACCTAAAGATGAGACCAACCTTTAAAAAGGAAAAAAAATAAGATAAAACCGGACCTAAATAGTAAAAGGGGGGAACCAGGAACCACTATGTGAGGTCTATTTTTTACCACCTTATAAGGATTATTACATAAACAACTTTGCAACGGCCATGATGTCATATTATTGAGGAAAACAATGCATGATTGGTTTTTACTAGTTCAAATCGAGAATTGACGTAATTTTGACGTCACAATATTTGTTGAGAAGTACAAAGTTGGTATTTGCATATTATGTGCTTAAAAATGAAACCATTTCATTGGGGAAAAGTCCATGTCTTGGCCGGAAATAAACCTCCGAACGTCTGATTACCAAACTGACATTCTGACCAACCAGAGGGTCGCCACTGACCAGGTCAGGACCTGAAGGACGGTCAATGACCCCCCTGGTCAAAGCTATAAAAGAACTAACAGCTTGTGACGTTCGAACACATAAGATACAAGAATTATCGGAAATTCAGAGCTTAACCTGGTCAAAGCTATAAAAGAACTAACAGCTTGTGACGTTCGAACACATAAGATACAAGAATTATCGGAAATTCTGAGCTTAACCTTCAAGATGAAGTTTTTTGCTCCAAGAAGACCAACATTTTATATGTAGATTATTAGGTACCATAGAAATATTTTATGTTAAACGATTGCTGGATCTTTGCTTTAGAAAAAAACATGTAAAAATACTAAATTCTCATATGTAGGTGGCTTGAAAGAAGTGATAAGGGCACCACAAGTTAGGGTGGCAAGAACTCTATTGTTGGGCTATTTCCCCTGATTTAGGTTGTTTGAATGCTACTTATATTAAAGTCTCAAGCTTCCCGATATAGACTTCAATATTAGAGTTCCGAAACCCAGTCACTCGATTGGGCTTCCGGCACCCTAGATTTTCCTCAGGGTGTTTCTGTTTCACCGTCTTTATTAATTTCGTAGCAATGAACCATCTGCTACTTTGGACTGTGTCGGACCTGTGTCGTAGTATGTCTATCCTCGGATAGATGATAAATTTCAGAGGGGGACACAAGTCGGATTTATCTGTCGGGACGCTAATCGGTGCTTCGCATTTGTCTTTTGGGAGTTTAGGAGCAAATCAGAGCCCCTCACCATTAAGGTAGCTTTTATAGTCATGAGCTGTGCACATAAAATGAGTTGGAAGAGTGATATGTGACGTATTCAGTAATTTTGACTCGTGTTCGTGAGTCAGTTTATGATCTCACAGTCAACATCATCAGTTTAAAACTAGGTATTCTAGGTACCAAGAGATGAGTAGGTAGCTGAGTCGGTATTCCTCGCAGACTCATTCTGGAATAACAAGCTATCTATACTTATCTAATCATAATCACTGTACTTACTGGTAATGGTTCTGCTAAGATCTAAATTTGTGATTCAGTGAACTGTAGACCTCAGAAAAAAAAGGCCCTTACCGGAGCATCGATCGGTAACAAATTCCAATGAGCGTAATAAATTAATATTTTCACCATCTTCTTTCAACACTATACAAGTTTCGTGGAAAATAAATAGGACAAGTAGGTGCTATACAGGAATCTTTTTCTTCGCCTTTTCCGGTGTTCAGACGGGGTCGGCGTTTTTCGTCAGCCCTAGGATGATTGTTTTGGGCTGACATTTAGTTTTGACTACAAAAATTTCCGAGTGGATGCCAGTCGCAATGCACCTTTGCTATTTCTTTAGCAGGAAAAATCCTCTCTGTTTAAAGTCCCCCAGCCAGACTAAGCTGGTCTACTCTTTGTCCCCCAGCCAGACATAATATAGTTATGACATAGTGACATTTTATACAGAAATGGGCATTATAAAATACAGGAAGGGATGGACTTTGGATAAAAGATATTATCTACGTATATAAGAGTAATAAGAAAGAAAGTAAAAGAGTCTTATTCACCTGGTTACATATAGGCTGTTGGCTGTATACGTATACCTAACCTTTACAAATAACTTCATACAAAATATAATAATTTAAAACAACTTGATACAATATAAATTAAAGTCCACAACATGCAGAAGTACTTTTACCTATGAGTTACCCTAACGACCTCTTGTTAGAACACCCATCTCATAATCATTTGCTGCTTGCCAACGAATGACCGTCTGGAAGTTGCCAGCAACTTTTTAAAGATCTTCTCCAGCAACTTTTTCTTCCCACGAAGTGTACGTGCTAACAAAGTTAGCATTCTGAAATCACCATCATCATTGCCAATTTTATTACCTCAACGCTATTATCTCGAGTTTATTACTAGTGAAGGAACCTACCGATGATGTACGGTGTTAATGTCCCACCATAATCATTGCCAATTTTATTACCTCAACGCTATTATCTCGAGTTTATTACTAGTGAAGGAACCTACCGATGATGTACGGTGTTAATGTCCATCTCTACATGAAGTGTATCACATGATTATTTTATATTAGATGTTCATAGGTACAAGCATAGAAAGAAGTTACCTATTTGACTATTTGCATACAGTGTGGTGTCAACTGTTTGAGGAGGAATATCACCTCTACATGAAGTGTATCACATGATTATTTTACAGATGTTCATAGGTACAAGCATAGAAAGAAGTTACCTATTTGACTATTTGCATACAGTGTGGTGTCAACTGTTTGAGGAGGAGCATCAAATAGCTATTTGAGATCAAGATATGCGGACTCAAATAGCTATTTGAGATCAAAATATGCGGACTCAAATAGCTATTTGAGATCGAGAAATGTGGGCTCAAATAGCTATTTGAGATCAATAAATGCGGACTCAAATAGCTATTTGAGATCAAGATATGCGGACTCAAATAGCTACTTGAGATCAAGAAATGCGGATTCAAATAGCTATTTGAGATCAAGATATGCGGACTCAAATAGCTATTTGAGATCAAGAAATGCGGATCAAGAAATGAGTGAGAAGTCCTATATCAAATAGCTACTTGAGATCAAGATATGCGGACTCAAATAGCTATTTGAGATCAAGATATGCGGACTCAAATAGCTATTTGAGATCAAGAAATTCGGACTCAAATAGCTATTTGAGATCAAGAAATTCGGACTCAAATAGCTATTTGAGATCAAGATATGCGGACTCAAATAGCTATTTGAGATCAAGAAATGCGGATCAAGAAATGAGTGAGAAGTCCTTTTAAGAGATTTAAGAGAAGCCCTTTTAAGACGCGTTTTGAAACATAGGGACATGTTCTATTATTTTCTATAAATAGTTCCTAAGAAAAATTCTCAAGGTATTTTTCCAGTCTAGGTCCAAATCCAGTTAGATTCCAGAACCAGATCAAGTAACAACAATACTTATTGCTCATGTTGCTTGAGAAAAAGAGAAAATCATTTTTTGTAGACCGCAGTTTCCAAGCTCAAGACGCGACGCTACGCTACTTGACACGGAATGTAAGCAAATACGGTACATTACAAGGGAAAAACGTCCTTCATTAAGCTGACGGTCCACATATAGCTGACGGCCATCGATCGATGTGACGAAGTGAATCTATGTTATCGAGGCAGTGTAAAGTTCCAGTCGACATCGATCGACGACCGTCGCGTCGACTATTAAGTGTGGACACAGCGTAAACTTCATACTTTTACGATCATGACAAGAATCATAAAAATATGACTAGAATCATAAAATTTGACAAATCTATTACGACATTCTCGTCACCCTGTCTGTAAAATGTCTACCTGAATCAAATTCTAGTAAGGCATCCAAATTAGGTACTTTACAATCATCGTCAAATTCTGTACATGCTTCATTTCACTTTCATTTTTACTTTCGCTCTTTATTTTTTTCGAGTTACTCCAGTCTATTTTTATTATGGCCAATAAATAAGAATGGAAAAAAAGTCCGAATTGTGTTCATAGTCAGGTTTGATTTATGCACACCTATGTTAAGTTTGGACCGTCACTTCCGGGTGTCTGGCACTTGGGTGAATGCAAGAATGTGTTACAAATATGGACCAAGTTAGATCCTTATTATCCTTAACGACGAGACGAGTCCTATTCTGTAAACTGTATCACTATACAAAGTTACAAAGTCTTTTATGTTCTTTACTATGAGTGTTAGATTTTGAGATTAGATCGTAAATTAATATTGTGGGCTTGTGAGACAGTTTGGTAACCGCTTGCACCTTATAGACCGGACACAGTAAATCAAAGTGGACTGAAACTTATGCTTGGTCGTGACTTCTATTGTGAAATGCTCTGGCATAACAAAAATAAATGGAGCTTGAGTGTTGAAAGAGTAGCTACAATTTTCATTAAGGAATGTCGACAATTGATCGTCATTGACCATTGTCATAGCACGAAGATTCCTTGGTGCTCAAATAACATTGACAATGTTCCTCGAGAAATGACCAGAGACAATACTCGACCATCACATACCACTCTCAGAACAAAACATTGCATTCAGACTGAGATTTTATAAACAATTCGAAACGAAACTTGGAACAATAATACAGCTTGTGAACAGAACCCAGGAGAACAATTGAAACGACCTGAAATTCCAAGGCCAAAATGTGCTGCAGACAAATTGAAGGTACCTGCTGATAATTTTGAATTTCCCAATTTTATGCTTGGAAGTCAATTATTTTATTTTTTTTTTTGACTTCTGAAATGAAAAGAACCCATTAGACCAGGATTATGAAAGACGAAATGGCAGCAAGACGGTGGTCGAATCATTTCATTAAAAATGGATTAACCCATTGCATGGCTTTAATTTAATCGGAAAGTATTAAATCGAAGAGGAATATAGAGAACAAAAAGAAAAGAGAATTGATATTTGAATGAGCGTACACCTACCTCGCTACAGAAAATTCCCAAAGACTACCGGACCTGGGTCTGACCAAACATTATCACTTTGTCCACATGCCAATAATGTCAATGATATTTTAGACAAAAATATTGGTCATGACGGGGAATTCCTTCAAACTGACTGTAGAAAATTTGGTATAGAAATGAACGACAGATTGTGACAACGGGCTGATTATGCAAGACAGAAGTACCAGGTACAACAACTTCTCTGGCCAGCTTGACCTCTGTATATCTACTACTAGCACCTATGTAGATATTTCATAGGTAGTGCGGAGGAAGATGGCAATCTAAAATGAAACGGACTGGCCAATCCAGAAGAGAGCAAAGGCATAGTAGAAAATGAGACATGATAAGGGGGAAATGAACAAAGACAAGAGTAATCCCATTGCTCAAGAAGTGGTGATTAGGCTAACAAAGTTAACGAAGAAAGAAATGGCAAAGAAAGACTTACAAAAGCGTGCCATGTGGCGTAGAATCAGCTGAGGCGTAGTCTTCTCAGAGTTCAGGTGTCAACGGATGCCATCTTGGCCTTAGAGGTCAACGCCCTCCAGGATTCAACTGGCAAATATTATACTTTGGGAATTGGGATGCTTAATTTATTTTATTGAAGGTACAGAGATCTCAAGTTAAAATAAAACTTAAAACCACGATGAGAGCAGGCAATAAAAATCATTTCCCGTTCATATTAAATGTACCTTCCTCAGTGACGTAGTGGTCAAGACGCTCGCCTGGTAAACAGGAGGGCGTGGGTTCGATCCCAGCCGAGGCATGGAGTTTTGTCCTCATTTATTTATAGAAAATGACCACATACCTATGTATAATCTGCGAAATTAATGGTGTTAAGCATCGTTCACACTACGATCAGGTGTTTACCACCGATGGAGATTGAAATGGCCTGGGACCCATATAAAAGCCAATAGTGTGGAAGTGTTTCAGGCGATGTCGAAAGTGTGGACGGTGCTTGCTTTTTCAGCCAAACCTTAGACGGTTCTAGAAATCTCCAGACGTGAGGCGAATGAACCCGGGACCTTCTGAGTGAAAGCCAAGTGAGATGACCACATTACCACACAGCGCTTGATACAGATTATAAAAGTAATCGATATCCGTTGATTGATTTTCAATTCAATAACAGAGACACCATTCCTGAGGTTGATAATAATAATTCCTGACGTTCAATTCGTGGGGACAATGACATATCTGACCTCTCACATCTGAGTCTCAGGACCTCAGGAGCTGTTGAGTAGAAACTCAATTGTTGAGTAGAAACTCAATTGATCGTTTCATAATGCTACGAGTGATATTTAGAAGGCATGGACTATGGACCTATTAGAAATGATATATTGGACTTGGGACTTCAGGGTCAATTAAGTCAGGACTGTATTTAGAATATCTATGTACAATAGAAGGGAATTTGTACGAATACCTACCTATTTATACTGGTACGATGAGGCTGAAAAGTCCCTTTGCCTCCAGACTCTAGTGAATAAAAGTATGTATATACTCGGCAGTTTATCAGACTACATTTTTGAACATTTTAGTGGTGATATTAGCTATAGAATTCAACAATTAAATCGTGGGTATGTGATTCACATGTGACTGATGATCTCTGTTTTAATCTCTGGTTCTGGACCACAAAGTTCTTGAGCTTGAGGACAGGAAGTTGAGGTTGACCAATGTTGCAGATACCTATTGAAGAAGACTTTTATTGGATTTTTATGTTTGCTGAAATAACTGTACCAGTGTACCTAGGTACGTGAAGAAATCAGGTGAGATTCCAAGGTCCGTATTAATAAATACTTAACGCTAAAAGGGTGGCTGTTAATTCGGACCCAAGTGACTAACTGTACTATGTACAAACTATCGTACACATGTTTATGAATGGGATCATCCAGATTTTCGCTAATCTGTGAATGAATATTGAATAATATTTATTATCTCCTAAGTCTGGCTGAGGGACTATAAACAGGGAGTAGACTAGTCCAAATTTCCTCACGCTATATCATATATCAATAGCGAAAGTTGAGTGCGAAGGGCATCCCACTCGGAAAAGATTGTTTAGCCAAAACCAGTTTGGCCTCAAAGCGATCACTCTAAAGCTGATTGAGAGGCCGACGACAAACGCCGACCCCATCTGAACATGGGAAAAGGCGAAGAAGAAGACGAAGAAGGAAGAAGAAGAAGAAGAAGAAGAAGAAGAAGAAGAAGAAGAAGAAGAAGAAGAAGAAGAAGAAGAAGAAGAAAGAAATGCGGCATCAAATAGCTATTTGAGATCAAGATATGCGGACTCAAATAGCTATTTGAGATCAATAAATGCGGACTCAAATAGCTATTTGAGATCAAGAAATGCGGACTCAAATAGCTACTTGAGATCAAGAAATGCGGACTCAAATAGCTATTTGAGATCAAGATATGCGGACTCAAATAGCTACTTGAGATCAAGATATGCGGACTCAAATAGCTACTTGAGATCAAGAAATGCGGACTCAAATAGCTATTTGAGATCAAGATATGCGGACTCAAATAGCTACTTGAGATCAAGAATGCGGACTCAAATAGCTATTTGAGATCAAGAAATGAGTGAGAAGTCCTTTTAAGAGATTTAAGAGAAGCCTTTTTAAAACGTGTTTTGAGACATTAAGACATGTTCTATTGTTTCCTATAAATTGTTTCTAAGAAAAATTCTCAAGGTATTTTTCCAGTCTAGGTCCAAATCAAGTTAGATTCCAGAACCAGATCAAGTAACAACAATACTTATTGCTCATGTTGCTTGAGAAAAAGAGAAAATCATTTTTTGTAGACCGCAGTTTCTAAGCTCAAGACGCGACGCTACGCGACTTGACACGGAATGTAAGCAAATACGGTAGATTACAAGGGAGAAACGTCCTTCATTAAGCTGACGGTCCACACATAGCTCACGGCCATCGATCGATGCGAAGAAGTGAATCTATGTTATCGAGGCAGTGTAAAGTTCCAGTCGACATCGATCGAGTCGACCGACGACCGTCACGTCGACTATTATGTGTGGACACAGCGTAAACTTCATACTTTTACGATCATGACAAGAATCATAAAAATATGACTAGAATCATAAAATTTGACAAATCTATTACGACATTCTCGTCACCCTGTCTGTAAAATGTCTACCTGAATCAAATTCTAGTAAGGCATCCAAATTAGGTACTTTACAATCATCGTCAAATTCTGTACATGCTTCATTTCACTTTCATTTTTACTTTCGCTCTTTATTTTTTACTTTCTATTACTACAGTATAGCGGAGCTATACTAGTAATGAAAGTATTGCAATCGGTCCAAATTTTCAAAATCGGGTCGAGTTACTCCAGTCTATTTTTATTATGGCCAATAAATAAGAATGGAAAAAAAGTCCGAATTGTGTTCATAGTCAGGTTTGATTTATGCACACCTATGTTAAGTTTGGACCGTCACTTCCGGGTGTCTGGCACTTGGGTGAATGAATCTATGTACAATGGAAGGGAATTTGTAGGAATACCTATTTATACTGGTACGATGAGGCTGAAAAGTCCCTTTGCCCCCAGACTCTAGTGAATAAAATATACTCGGCAGTTTATCAGACTACCTAGGTAGAACATTTTTGAACATTTTAGTGTTGATATTATCTATATAGAATTCAACAATTAAGTCGT
Source organism: Diaphorina citri (assembly GCF_000475195.1). NCBI lineage: Eukaryota > Metazoa > Arthropoda > Insecta > Hemiptera > Psyllidae > Diaphorina > Diaphorina citri. The sequence goes on from NW_007377746.1 coordinate 123,008, forward strand.
GAGTATGTGATTCACATGTGACTGATGATCTCTGTTTTAATCTCTGGTTCTGGACCACAAAGTTCTTGAGCTTGTGGACAGGAAGTTGAGGTTGACCAATGTTGCAGATATGTGTAACATAACTATGGATGTTAGAAATTATATGTAGGTAATATAGGAGTTTTCCTTTGCCAAGATAATAGACAACTTATCAACCACACGTCAATATTGCATGCAACAATGCATCAGGTATTACGTCATTACCAACACTAAAACCCCAACTACAATACGAACGCAAGACGTCGATGTTGTAATTATTGACATTGCAATCATCCGCTCTGGTACGAAATTCCCCGTCAAAAATCGAAACATGATGGTGTTAAGCATCGTCCACACTACAATCAGGTGTTTACCACCGATGGAGATTGAAATGGCCTAGGACCCATATAAAAAGCCAATAGTGTAGAAGTGTTCCAGGCGATGTCGAAAGTGTGGACGGTGCTTGCTTTTTCAGCCAAACCTTAGACGGTTCTAGAAATCTCCTGACGTGAGGCGAATGAACCCGGGACCTTCTGAGTGAAAGCCAAGTGAGATGACCACATTACCACGCAGCGCTTGATACAGATTATAAAAGTAATCGATATCCGTTGATTGATTTTCAATTCAATAACTGCAGAGACACCATTCCTGAGGTTGATAATAATAATTCCTGACGTTCAATTCGTGGGGACAATGACATATCTGACCTCTCACATCTGAGTCTCAGGACCTCAGGAGCTGTTGAGTAGAAACTCAATTGTTGAGTAGAAACTCAATTGTTGAGTAGAAACTCAATTGATCGTTTCATAATGCTACGAGTGATATTTAGAAGGCATGGACTATGGACCTATTAGAAATGATATATTGGACTTGGGACTTCAGGGTCAATTAAGTCAGGACTGTATTTAGATTATCTATATATGTACAATAGAAGGGAATTTGTATGAATACCTATTTATACTGGTACGATGAGGCTGAAAAGTCCCTTTGCCCCCAGACTCTAGTGAATAAAATATACTCGGCAGTTTATCAGACTACCTAGGTAGAACATTTTTGAACATTTTAGTGTTGATATTATCTATATAGAATTCAACAATTAAGTCGTGAGTATGTGATTCACATGTGACTGATGATCTCTGTTTTAATCTCTGGTTCTGGACCACAAAGTTCTTGAGCTTGTGGACAGGAAGTTGAGGTTGACCAATGTTGCAGATATGTGTAACATAACTATGGATGTTAGAAACACTTAAGTTGAAGAAGACTTTTATTGGATTTTTATGTTTGCTGAAATAACTGTACCAGTGTACCTACGTGAAGAAATCAGGTGAGATTCCAAGGTCCGTATTAATAAATACTTAACGCTAAAAGGGTGGCTGTTAATTCGGACCCAAGTGACTAACTATACTATATGTACAAACTATCGTACACATGTTTATGAATGGGATCATCCAGATTTTCGCTAATCTGTGAATGAATATTGAATAATATTTATTATCTCCTAAGTCTGGCTGAGGGACTATAAACAGGGAGTAGACTAGTCCAAATTTCCTCACGCTATATCAATAGCGAAAGTTGAGTGCGAAGGGCATCCCACTCGGAAAAGATTGTTTAGCCAAAACCAGTTTGGCCTCAAAGCGATCACTCTAAAGCTGATTGAGAGGCCGACGACAAACGCCGACCCCATCTGAACATGGGAAAAGGCAAAGAAGAAGAAAAAGTCCGAATTGTGTTCATAGTCAGGTTTGATTTATGCACACCTATGTTAAGTTTGGACCGTCACTTCCGGGTGTCTGGCACTTGGGTGAATGCAAGAATGTGTTACAAATATGGACCAAGTTAGATCCTTATTATCCTTAACGACGAGACGAGTCCTATTCTGTAAACTGTATCACTATACAAAGTTACAAAGTCTTTTATGTTCTTTACTATGAGTGTTAGATTTTGAGATTAGATCGTAAATTAATATTGTGGGCTTGTGAGACAGTTTGGTAACCGCTTGCACCTTATAGACCGGACACAGTAAATCAAAGTGGACTGAAACTTATGCTTGGTCGTGACTTCTATTGTGAAATGCTCTGGCATAACAAAAATAAATGGAGCTTGAGTGTTGAAAGAGTAGCTACAATTTTCATTAAGGAATGTCGACACAAGGCAGTCCATTAGAGTTATTGACTTTTTGATTAAGCTTAAAGTTATCAAATACCTACCTACCTACCAGGCACCTACATTTCGGTATTAAAAATAATAATTTTTCCTTCCAAAGAGGTTTGATAGAGGGAGCTGTAACTGCTAAGGTCTTATCATCCCAAAATTGAACAGAGAAGGAAGACAAGATAAGAGAAAGCCAGCCTTTCCGAGAACGAACATTATCGGTCCAGGATAAAATCCGCCTCGGGCGGGAATCTAAATTTTCATGTCGCGACACTCGCGACTCGAACTGAGGTTGGTTCAGATCTCTTTGAACAATTTCATTATTCATATCTTATTGAATATGATAATAGGAAAAATAAATAATCATCAAAGCGTTCTGGCCCCTCGCCCAACGTAAAGGGAACTCCGCTACCCGCTAGGAATCCACCTATGGACATTTGGACGCCTTAAAATGCTCTCATGTGCCTTGTATCTTGTAGACATAACTCCGTACGCAATAAAAGCCACATGTACGTATAGGTTGCCCTGTATGCCTTACCTGATATTAAATATTTCAAGTACCCATTCACTTGGAAACAGTTTAATATTTATTCAGTCCGGAAGAAAGTTGTGAAGACTCGGAAGGTTTCAGACGTCAAGTAGAGGGCATCCATACAAGGTGACTTGGACCATATGGTGGATTAGCTTAATCCACCTGGGTTAAGGTTCATGTTACCTGTTAGTATTATGGGTAGGTAGTAGGTACAGGTGTCAAATTACTGAAGAGTCTGTACGTTTGTTCCTATTCCGCTTCATTTAGTTAATTTTGTTGATTAAGTGATCAATTTTGTAGAGTGAATTAGAGATCTGTGCACTTTTGTAGCAAAGTTGATGTTTGTTCGATTTTATACATACGAGTATAGGCCGGGAGGCGCTTCGAACTCTTGACGTTCGCGGGCTTCCAGGTACGCTTGATTGAATACTGAAGGAATGCCTTGAGGTTAAGGTTCATGTTACCTGTTAGTAATATGGGTAGGTAGTAGGTACAGGTGTCAAATTACTAAAGAGTCTGTACTTTTGTTCCTATTCCGCTTCATTTAGTTAATTTTATTGATTAAGTGATCAATTTTGGTAGAGTGAATTAGAGATCTGTGCACTTTTGTAGCGAAGTTGATGTTTGTTAGATTTTATTCATACGAGTATAGGCCGGGAGGCGCTTCGAACTCTTGACGTTCGCGGGCTTCCAGGTACGCTTGATTGAATACTGAAGGAATGCCTTGGATTTTTCCTATACATATAAGATTTTGGCAAACCGGTAGGGCATCCTCCATTTCTAATACAATAGGCAGGTACTTGACAACATTTAGGTTTTAGGAAATATTATAATTATGTTTAGTACCTGTAAATAGGTAGGTATAAGGTAAGTCCTTACTAATCTTACTATACCTAGAACATCTCCCATCCTGTATTAATCCGCCTACATATTGAAGAATGTTTCATTGTAGTCCTGGAGAAGAAGTACTTACCTACGAGTATACCTACTCCTATAGATTTAAATATTTATTGTTATTCTTATGAAGACGTTCTTATATTTCTCTTATAGTTGTTTTTATTATTATTATGATGTACTTGTAAAGATTCTTACATATTTCTATTAGCATGAATTTGCACATGGGCAACTAGTTCCCATACATGAGGAAGTGAATAATTATCTACATGCTTGATTTAAGAACAAGTACATTAGTCTAACCGCTTAGAGTAGTAATATTCAAATTTGGTGATTAACCTATATTTCCCTACGAACCTATTTGCCATTAATTAATGATTGTTTCTCTGGGATGATAAACCTGACTGGTTTCTATGCTTTTCACCGAACAACTGATGGAAGATGCAGTTTTATGCAAGAGGGCCCTGGGACAGCAGGTTTTTTAAAAAAAGAAAAATAAAATAGACTACCTACCTAAAATTATAGGATGAGATTTTTTCTCTTCATTTTATTTCTCAGAACAGTTCCATCACTAGCTCAGTAAACTTGGAGCTGAATCCTCCTTGTCTGAAATTTCAGCAAAAGAGTGTCGACTGAGGAGGGAACAGCTCAAGGGCGGGGCTCAAGTTATGACAATAATTCTTCATTGGGTCTTCTTTTCTTTCTTCTCATGATAATTTCTTCTATCATGGATAGCCTGATTTAGATGGCCCCGGTTCTATGAATATAGAAATTAGACTTAGTGGAGCAATGATAAAACTCTTCTGCTAGTCTAGTCTGGTCTGGGGTGCCCTCAGCCTCGTGAGGTCAATAAACTCCCGAGTGGAAGGTAACCACTGGGGTTAACGCCTGAAGCTCTAACAAACTAACCCTTCGAGCTCCATTATGTGGTCAAATTAATGAGGATAAAGTTCCATACCCTGGGCTGGGATTGAACCCTACTCCTGTTTACCAGGTGAGCATCTTGATTTTATGTCATTGAGGCAAAATGAATTCTACGACTACGCCGAAAAACAACTTGAAATTCTTGAAAGCCAAAATTGCGATGTCCACTTGGTAACCTAGCGATGTACCAAATGTACCATATACAAGAGGGGAGAAGAATAGTAGTTAGAATGACTTTTTCCCACAAACCCATAGTTCATAACCCGGATGCCAGTGGGACCTCCTACCATTTTAATGAGTTGGTATCAAGGTACCTACCTACCTAGATACGGTACCAATTCCTACCTAGTTACTTTGAAGCCAACTAGGAAATATTGCCTACTTAAGGTACTCCCGATGTAGGTGTATATAGGTACTTACCTAACAAGAATCTATAGTGTACCTACCTGTCAGTTGATGATTTGATATCTTCCAAAAACAATCCATCACAAAATTCACAAGACATACCCACATAGATTAACCTAGGGGTTCTCAACCTTTTCCTAGAAACAGCATTTGGCATATTTTGTGGTCCTTTAAAGTTCAAGTATAACCACCAACTACTTTATCGGTTTGATGATGACCTGGGGAAGGGACTTACAGTGCGTTCCATTCCTACGGCCAGCCACTCACTATCAGGTCTTTCTTTCAGGTCTACCTACTGATACCTGATGAGCACACACTATTATGTAGACTTGACAGGCGGACCTGATCTGTTGTACCTGTCAGGTCTACCTAATAGTGAATGCCTGGCATACCACAGGTTGAGAACCCATGACTTAACCTATACGTACAATATTAGATGACTCTTCAAGACAATCCACTGTCAATATTCCTTTCAGGTCTACCTACTGATACCTGATGAGCATTGAGCACACACTATTATGTAGATTTGACAGGCGGACCTGATCAATTGTACCTGTCAGCTCTACCTAATAGTGAGTGCCTGGCATACCACAGGTTGAGAACCCATGACTTAACCTATACGTACAATATTTGATGACTCTTCAAGACAATCCACTGTCAATATTGAACAAAATATGTATCTATCGTGATAATCTTTCAGGTCTACCTACTGATACCTGATGAGCTATTATGTAGATTTGACAGGCGAACCTGATCAGTTGTACCTGTCAGGTCTACCTAATAGTGAGTGCCTGGCATACCACAGGTTGAGAACCCATGACTTAACCTATACGTACAATATTAGATGACTCTTCAAGACAATCCACTGTCAATATTGAACAAAATAGGTATGTATCGTGATAATTAGGTTATGCTGATAACTCTTGTCATTAGCACAGCATGCTGTCCAACTTTCTCCTTTGGGGAAATATAGTCTGGAGCTATTCTTCATAATAATTACCAACACTAAAACCCCAACTACAATACGAACGCAAGACGTCGATGTTGTAATTATTGACATTGCAATCATCCGCTCTGGTACATTAAAGTTAGAATCAATTTCTCTCCAATCTTAGTCATAGTTTTATCTCGAAAATTTAATTCTCTGTATCCACGAGCAAAAACCTCATCATGTTGGTAGACCGAATCATTATCTAAGAATGCATCTGACGCGACATCAATATCTCGGCAATTCCTCAGCTTCTAATAAAGTTAGAATCAATTTCTCTCCAATCTTAGTCATACTTTTATCTCGAAAATTTAATTCTCTGTATCCACGAGCGAAAACCTCATCATGTTGGTAGACCGAATCATTATCTAAGAATGCATCTGACGCGACATCAATATCTCGGCAATTCCTCAGCTTCTAATCCAGGAAGGTCAGTGATCTTGTCTTTATACGGTAGTACGAGTACCTTCCAACAGGAAATAAAGGAACAAAATTACCGAGCTATTTTAATTCGTTACTTTATCATCAGATGATTAGTCATTTGGGGAATAGACCAAGTCTTGGAGTCATCCATTGACTTCAACTATTCTTTCATTCAGAACTTTCTCTAATGACGCACCTGTAATGTAACGTTTGTGTAACCTTACCTTCGCCTTCGAGTGACGAGAACGTGTTTGTGACACACACTTCATCAGAACCAGAGATTCTTAATCAGTAACCGGAGAATTTTATTAATAGAGCTTCAAAAACTCGTTTGGCGTCTGTGGGTATGTTGTGACATATCGGATATTCTTGTACAACTTCAGATAGATATGAGCTTGTAGCTCTTTTGGATTAGATGCTAGGTTTGTCTGATCAACAGAGTTCTTTCTACACCTTTCACCGAGTACCATCCATAATAGTATTTATCTCAATGTGAACGGTAGGTACAACTTACAGTAGATATTACCAATGAAGTTAGTAGAGGTAGCTATAATGGTATTAATGCTTGAATGGCAGTTTAATGCCTAGTAATTGCAACTCGAATTATAATAGTCATAGCTCTTAGCGGTTGGGGATATCTAAAGAGAACTAACAGTTATGTATTTCTTTTATGTAAATCGTACATGGCGAACTTCAGGGAGGGCTAAAGATTTTAGTTTCTGACCAGGATTATGAAAGACGAAATGGCAGTCAAGACGGTGGTCGAATCATTTCATTAAAAAATGGATTAACCCATTGCATGGTTTTAATTTAATCGGAAAGTATTAAATCGAAGAGTAATATAGAGAACAAAACTACAAAAAGAAAAGAGAATTAATCTTTGAATGAGCGTACACCTACCTCGCTACAGAAAATTCCCAAAGACTACCAGACCTGGGTCTGACCAAACATTATCACTTTGTCCACATGCCAATACTGTCAATGATATTTTAGACAAAAATATTGGTCATGACGGGGAATTCCTTCAAACTGACTGTAGAAAATTTGGTATAGAAATGAACGACAGATTGTGACAACGGGCTGATTATGCAAGACAGAAGTACCAGGTACAACAACTTCTCTGGCCAGCTTGACCTCTGTATATCTACTACTAGCACCTATGTAGATATTTCATAGGTAGTGCGGAGGAAGATGGCAATCTAAAATGAAACGGACTGGCCAATCCAGAAGAGAGCAAAGGCATAGTAGAAAATGAGACATGATAAGGGGGAAATGAACAAAGACAAGAGTAATCCCATTGCTCAAGAAGTGGTGATTAGGCTAACAAAGTTAACGAAGAAAGAAATGGCAAAGAAAGACTTACAAAGTAGGTAAGTCAAAACAGACATGATTGCTACTCTGATTAAACTGCCTTTATTTAACTCTGTAGGCATGCCACCAGGAGAAGAGACATACCTACCAGGAAGAATAAAATCAATATAAATGGTAAGCATGGATTCTCTGAAGGTAAAATCACAACATCGAATACAATGACCGCCCTGCAGAGATCAGTACCTATTGCCAATAAACAGAGGAAATACCCAGACTCACCAGTCACAGTCAGGGTTCTGTGCTTGGTCTTGGTGTGATACTGCTCAAGGCTCTACAACTAGTTGATGATGTCACATCGGTTGGAAGAGCTGAATAAGAAAAGATCCCGCCAGAATATAGTCAATAAGCCAACTGGAGATTCATCAAGATTCTACATTCTAGTCAATCTAGATGTTAACATCATCTGTTCAGATCAATATTCTGATATTGAGTGTGATGGAATAGAAAGACGAGTTTAGATGGTTTTCTATCGTAGCGTTGGTTCTAACCATGTTTACTATGTTGGTGCGCCAAATCAGCCGCTCCTGCCATTGCCAATTTGCACTGCGAATAAAAAATCCAATGGTTTTTGGCTACCATTCAATAACACCATCGGCATCGTTATTACAAAATAAACTTATGACTCCATAGAGAGTGGTAATGGCCCAAGACTTCAACCTCATGCAGCGTGTGAAATAAGAACGCTATGTACGTAACCATGCTCTAATGCTATGTTGGCATTGATTCCCACATCTCTGGATTCTTTGGCAGTTAGAAACATAGCAAATGATCTACTAGCACTTCGGATGTTAGACGTTTCTAACGATCTACACTTTAATCCTTTGATGTTTTCCTCTAGCTTGATGTTTTTATTGAGAACCAGCAGTTCAACGTCAGATTTTCTTTTTCCCCACAAATCCAAAGCCTTTTGAAACCGTTGTAGAAGTTGTTTGTGCATCTGAACTTTGTAGAAGATTATTGTTATTATCTTTATACAGAGAACACTTTTATCAATGAAATATTATTGCATTTCACTACCATTGATAAGTACAGTTATTACCTACGCTACGCTGGGAGTGTTATAGTACGTCATGATTAGAGTACTCACACCTTCACATCAAGAGAATTCTATTATTTGTTCTTGTTAAATTAATTGCGCTCGCATTGCGTAATTTGCGTATACTCAATTAATCGTATTATTTAATATCTACAAATGATAACATCGTTACAACGTTGAGCAGTTATTTGTTTTCAGCGTTTCTTTTGCCGAACAATGGACCAAGTTCTTGAACCGTGGGAAATCTCTTTACGCAATGTCTGACCAGATCTCGGCGAAACCTTTAGTGACCACATCAGTCTCAAGAGAATGAAATAGACAGACAGGTGCATTATAAAGCTAACTTAGAACCCTCAGATATATTATTTATCATTAAGATAATAGTGATAACATGCCACATAATACGCATTGTTGTATCTATCTGGAATTTTTGGAATTTGGACTGTCTAATACGGTAGTGTTTCTGTTTCTACTCAACGAGTCAGGTGTATCTTCCAGGGCCTATAGGTAAACTAGGTTGCTGGTTATAAAACCATTGAATTTTAGCATTATGGGACGGGATGTTTATTTGAGCTTGATTGTCAAAGCTAGGTTTCCTTGGCTCTGAGTTATACTATAAATATGATATGATTTCTACTTTTTTGCAATATCCATGGAAAACATAAATGATCATCTGCAAGAACAAATTGTTTGGTGACTGATAAGTCTTGTTAGGACTTCTCGTGTAGTAGAATGATACTGACTTATTTTAAGTTAATTAAAATTATCTAACTAATTATGTATGTGATGTGAAAAATCATAGTGAATCTCTGTCAGAGAGGTCAAACCCGTATCAGGACCTTAACAATATGATATCCAATTCTGCGTCTATAGGCACCTAGGAGAAAATATCCACCTGTCTGTCTACGAAACATATCAGCCTGTTGCAGAACTTACCAACCCTACGTCAACCATTCATAAATTTTCGGCAAAGGTTGTTCGTCAACCTGCACTAAACTTGACCAAACTACTGAATACTGATGCAATCTTGACATTTTTTTTTTTCTTCTTCTTTTCTTTACCATCCAGTAAATGTTAGAAACCATACATTTCATAGAGTATATTCCATAGAACGGCATTGCTATGATACTGATGATGATTGTTGTACTTGGTACATTATTTGTCACATTTGTAGAAGTTCAAGGTACTTGGGAATGGTTCAGATTCTGTCAGGCTCAGGCAAGGATCCAGTTTCAGCAGGCACCTAGGAGAAAATATCCACCTGTCTGTCTACGAAACATATCAGCCTGTTGCAGAACTTACCAACCCTACGTCAACCATTCATAGGTAACTATTATTTACTTTTACTGCCTGATAATCTTGGAAACATACACATTACGGTTATGAATTTATTAAATTTATTTACTTTTACATTGTTTATCATAGTGCTCAGGTAATCCAAATCCTCATTGAAGTTATGTGTGACGTTAAATGGACAGAGTTACAGAGAGATTTCTTAGGTTGGACAATGTTGGGACAACTTTCACAAAACAATGTAAGTGACGGGACGAGGTGTAGCTTTTAAGTTTCGGGTTCTCACGATGATGTACATTCGGGACCTGTGGTTAACTTTCTTTGTGTTGAGATTAAGATTTTGTTGATCAAATGGGCAGATAGTAAATACCAGTATTCCAACAAATGCCTTTACTGTTTCATTGACTATACATCCTTGATATACTCGTAAGTGCGGTATTGATCTCCTCTATTGCTAACCACAACAAAACAACCTCACCTATTCCATATTAGCAACTAATATTGACAAGGTAATCAATAATTTCATTATGGAACATCAAATAGGTATAAATAACAAACAATATATGTAGGTAACATAGGAGTTTTCCTTTGACAAGATAACAGACAACTTATCAACCACACGTCAATATTGCATGCAACAATGCATCAGGTATTACGTCATGTGATTCATGTGGTAGATGGAATGCATAATACAAGATCTGACATTCCTTATCCTAGTTATCCACTCAGAGATATCAGGGGTATCTCCCATCTCTGGAACCAATTATTACAGTCATCAAGTCATTGAAACTCTGAATAATGATGACTGTAAGAAATATAACACCAAGTGAACAAGGACTGTTAGATGTTTCTAGAGACTCTAGATAGATTGCTTAAAAATCTCCCTGAAATCGATGAGTTTGTCAACTTTTTCATTTTGATTGTCAACTTTTCTTACTACGGCTGCGCTGTGTCTAGGTCCATAGGGTTCAAATCTTCTTGTGGATCTATTTGGTCGATAAGATCCCTTATAGGTTGCAAAGTGTAGTGAATTTTCACCAACAATTGGTTAGAATTGTTGCCTTTATATTCAATTACGTGTCATAGACATGGTTATAGCAGGTGCTGTAAAATTGAATAAACCCAATGGAAATCGCAAGTACCTAATTGAAGAATAATCGTTTCTATTAAAGTGCTGTATGGAGCGGAAACGTGGACGATGAGGAAGAAAGAAGAGAAATATTTGGAGAGCTTCGAGATGTGGATGTGGAGAAGGCTAGAAGGAATCAAGTGGTCAGATAGAGTCAGGAATGAAGAAGTGCTGAGAAGAGTTGATGAGAAAAGAGAAATACTGAGAACCATAGTGAACAGGAAAAGAAGTTGGCTGGGTCACATCCTGAGAAGAAATTGTCTGCAGAGAAGAATCATGGAAGGAGAGCTGAAAGGAAAGAGATCAATAGGAAGAAAGAGGTTTGGAATGCTGAGAGATGTGCTGAATGGAAGAACGTTTGAACAAATGAAGGAGGACGCCCAAGATCGAGAAAAGTGGAGAACGTCGTGTTGAAACCTGTCCTAGGACAGATCTACATCTATATACCTTGCAATTTGGCGCCTCCACCAAAATGCTTGAAACAGCACACAACCGCATATAACCAGGGCCAGTTACAACCTAGTTCTAAGTTTGGAAGCAGGATGAAATACTTAACAGACGACAAATTCAGGAAGAGTGCTTATTTACTTAAACCAGTGACGTATGTATTCTCTAGGGAATCTGGGGGAAAATTCGTTACTACAATTTTTCCTCACCCCCTCTAGCTTACCACTTACCAGATAGGTATTAATTAAGAACAACCAGAATTCTATAAAGCTGTGTCCACACATAGTCGACCTACACAATTTAAGGCCACCCTGCCACCAGCAGATCCGGACAAGGGTTTATAGCTTCCCCTTTTGAAAATCACACGCCACACTGATTTAAACTGATTTCAAATAGCACGTGCATGATTTACATGCAAGTCAATGCGATACTGTATTTGCAAGGGGCAAGATAGGATTGCATGCAAATTGATGGGACAGTGTTCACACGGGTCAATGCAACATGTCTGCATGCAACATGCAAGTGAGTGATACACTGGGTAATAAATGTTTGCATGCAAGTTACTTAAATGCACGTGTATTCAGGCTACTCTGGTAAAGATGGTAGGTATAGGTACCTATGTAGATAAGCAGGTACTGCACTAAAAAACTAAAATCACTTACCCACCAGCTGTGAAAGTGACAGCGACTAGTAGCGACTTTGTTTTACGTATCCACTCTGTGGAGTCTGGACCTTAAAATGGCACTGAAAACACAATCAAGTCAAGCACAAACCAAATTTATTTTACTTGTCCCAGAGGAAACTCACAAATCAGAATCAGTTCAAGGCACTTTGTAGTCCTACAAACAGACCATGTACCTGGTACCATGTTAAAAACACATTGAATAATTAAAGTAGGTACCTACCTATGTAAGTATCAGGTATCAAAATATTGAAGAAGTTATGAATATTAAATTACACACACAGAAAAAGAAAAAATAAAGTGAAAAGTAATAAATGTGAAATAAAAACTAAAATAAAATAGCCAAAAAGTGACCAAAAGCCATAAAACTCATAAAAGAAAAGTCGTTATTACAACTGATAAAAGATAAAAGTAGAAACTAGAACTGACCTGTTGGCCCCAAACTCAACTTCCTGCCGCAAGAAAGATTTCAAAGCGGTAACCTCTGCGGGCAATAGTATACGTAATACTAACAGTCTCTTAGTTGGTCATCAACGCATACCATCTACAGTTATCTTCTGTAGTGTTTTCAATTTTCCACGAATCATGGAGATAGGGCGTAGTTTTTGTTCAAAAATACCGACAGTGATTTTCGGCAAAGGTTGTTCGTCAACCTGCACTAAACTTGACCAAACTATTGAATACTGATGCAATCTTGACATTTTTTTTTCTTCTTTTCTTTACCATCCAGTAAATGTTAGAAACCATACATTTCATACAGTATATTCCATAGAACGGCATTGCTATGATACTGATGATGATTGTTGTACGTGGTACATTATTTGTCACATTTGTAGAAGTTCAAGGTACTTTTAGAACTGGCTGCCCAGGTAACACTATCTGACACTATCTTAGAAGAAATAATACGTGACAACAGAATGGCCACCTCATGGGATCGTCTTACAGAGTGTTTCGAAAAACATTGAACTTGATCTTGGAGGCTGGCATATTGTGTCCGGGGTGTTATTAAAGCTATTATAATACAATACGTATTGATATGCTGCAAATTTCCTGGAACTTCAATTTGTTGAGAGATGAAATGTTCAAAGGATTATTTTCAATCAAAGTGATTCACTCGGAGGTTTTTCAAAGAATCCGTGCTAACGATGTCTCTTGTCTGAGTTTCTGGATTTACTTCTTTTTTTTCTGAGATTCTGTTCAATTAATATATTTAATGGGTAATTTTTACAAATTATTACATAGTTCTTTCAATAAATTTCTCTGAGCTCCCAGAATGATCGCGATATGCTTCACTTGTAGAGTATTCTTTTTGAAGTTCATTCTGTTTGTTTTTATTTGTACTTTTATCATAGTGCTCAGGTAATCCAAATCCTCATTGAAGTCATGTGTGACGTTAAATGGACAGAGTTACAGAGAGATTTCTTAGGTTGGTGGACAATGTTGGGACAACTTTCACAAAACAATGTAACTGACGGGACGAGGTGTAGCTTTTAAGTTTCGGGTTCTCACGATGATGTACATTCGGGACCTGTGGTTAACTTTCTTTGTGTTGAGATTTGGATAACTTTTTTTGCCTGGTCAATCTTTTGATGGTATAAACTTCCTAAATAAAAAAATTGAAGGCTATTTATTCACTTGTTAGCTATAATGATGTAATTTGGGAGAATGTCTTAGGATACCTACTGTACTTACCGTCTTTGGTTACCTGTGTAATTACCTACAGCTACTTCTGTTCTGAATACCTTGAGTAAGCTCTAAATTTCTCAAAGTACAAGGTAGGTACAATTTTTTGTCTTACTTTCAAAGTTTCAATATTCTTTTTGGTCTTTGAATCACCTCGTTTTTTCTCCTTTTCGGCAACCAATGTTGAATCCGATGTGGTTAAGATTTTATGATACTTAACTTTAAGCATCCGTATCTTCACAAAAAGAACTCGATTTCGTTGTCACGGCAGCTTACATCCTTGGGTCCTTGAGGGCCATCTCTAACAAATGAATATGATTGAATTATTGTCACATCTGATAAATTGGCACCAAATTCTAATCAAAGAGATTGGTTGGGCTTGTCTAATGGGTTTAACGGAATCTTCTAGCATTGCCCTTGTTGTGTTGTCTAATTCCTAAATTTTCAAGCATCTTAACGATGATTCATTGGTAAAACCCTGTAAGATATTATAATTAGTACCTATACCTAAGCATGTATGTATGTACGAGGATAATAGATCCTAGCACCTGGATTCAGGTGCAGTATGGTAAAAATGGTAAAACAACGACTACTATACACACATATCCACATGTTACAGACATTTCAGATTACCTAAGCATGTATGTATGTACGAGGATAATAGATCTTAGCACCTGGATTCAGGTGCAGTATGGTAAAAATGGTAAAACAACGACTACTATACACACATATCCACATGTTACAGACATTTCAGATACCAGAGATTAGGTACAACGATACCGTAAATCTCCAGCTCTGGGTTTAAGACAACATCAGCAATATTAATTAGCAGTTAGAGTGACTTGGCTCGGAGATACCAAGTTGTACCAAGCACCTTCGTACGTGAAATGTAATGTTAGAGCAAGGTGGGTATTTATCTGTTGGACGTGTTAAATATCAATTGACTACCACAACATAGACATTGGGCCTAAGTACTCAGGTAGTTGGCTGATGTGCTTATACTTCCAAACGTGTGTTAAATATCCCCACATTAGGAACACATACGAGTGGGTATCAGATTGTACTGTACTTACTTCGTGTTAAATATCACAACATAAAGTCCTGTTCTAGGAAATTACTATCAGCAGTTCAACTTATAGCGATTAGGATTAGGCAGTAATCTACCTGCCTTGACTATTGGTTGTGTCGCACTATCGTTCGGTCAATAACAATCTCCCCAACAGTCAAAACAGGTAGATTAGGTCTGAAGTTCTAATCCTTATGAGGTTTACTGCTGATAGAGTAAGTAATTTCCTAGAAAGTATTTGAATGTTTGTTCGTCTATAAATCGCGATTGCCTGGTCCGATTTTGATGCAATTTGGTACAAGAGTTTAAAATATCAAGCACGTGGATCTTTGAAAAGTTTGTAAAACTATGATAAAAGAGACAGCATCTAATAAGCAGCAGCAGAAGAAAACGATGACGACTGAAGTTTGAAGATGAACTAGCTCCAGGGGACCTCATAACGATGGTACTGATTATAACTTGAGTTCCATTCTCCCCTAAGTCCACATCCGTCATTCTGCAAATGTCAATTTCTCTCCAACAGTCCCCAGGCCTTTCACAGCTCTCAGCATAATCCCGTCGTCTCCAGTGAGTAACGATCCATGACATGTCCAATTTAAAACAAGGCACGAGTTTCAAAAGTTCCAAGAAACACCCGGAAGTTGACTCGGAAGTTCCGAGCACCAGAGCTCCAGCGGTTTTAGCACGACCGAATGAAAGCTCGATTCTGAATGCACTTGCGGACGTGTGTTGTCTAGAAAGTGAATTTATTTCTCCACATATTATGTTGATAATGTTGTGATTGTGACTTCGAATGTATGCTCGAGCGATCAGATTGTATAACGATTCTGTTTCCTAAAGGTTCAACTTCTCGGCACCTTTCGTTTTAGTTTTGAAATCAAGTTTACTGCCAACTTGTTTTGTTTTGACGGTCGATTGTTCACAAACTGTTGAGACGTTGTGATGTCTGGAATTTTTGGAATTTGGACTGTCTAATATGGTAGTGTTCCTGTTTCTACTCAATGAGTCAGATGTATCTTCCAGGGCCTATAGGTAAACTAGGTTGCTGGTTATAAAACCATTGAATATTAGCACTATGGGACGGGATGTTTAGTTGAGCTTGATTGTCTAAGCTAGGTTTCCTTGGCTCTGAGTTATAAAACATAAATGATCATCAGTAAGAACAAATTGTTTGGTGTCTGATAAGTCTTGTTAGGAGTTCTCGTGTAGTAGAATGATACTGACCTAATTAAAATTATCTAACTAATTATGTATGTGATATGAAAAATCATAGTGAATCTCTGTCAGAGAGGTCAGACCCGTATCAGGACCTTAACAATTTACCATAATATCCAATTCTGCGTCTATAGGCACCTAGGAGAAAATATCCACCTGTCTGTCTACGAAACACATCAGCCTGTTGCAGAACTTACCAACCCTACGTCAACCATTCATAGGTAGGTAACTATTATTTACTTTTACTGCCTGATAATCTTGGAAACATACACATTACGGTTATGAATTTATTAAATTTATTTACTTTTACTCAAAAATAAAATCAAATTGCTCGTATAGGTTATCTGGTTTCATAAAAAACAACATTATAATGTACCTAATAGACTGTTATGCCTACCTTTTATATCTGTTTATTGGATCTTTTACATTCTCCCAGTCTGGAGATTGTAATTCTGCGTTACTATTGCCTACCTATAGGCTATAGGTGTATGCTTGTATAGGTAGTGGTGCCTACAATAACCTTTTCTATTTTCTTCTTTCTTAAGGCCATTCCTTTTACGTGTCCGTTTCACCGATTGCATTTGATATTGCCTTGTGACTTTTCATTCTTTCTGCGGAATTGTATTTTACCTTGTGACTTTTCATTCAATCTGTGAAATTGTTTTGGATTGTGCAATATGGATTGGTTCAGATTATCGATGATATATTCACGCCGACCAAGGGTGAAAGAAACTGAATTATTCAGTTGTTAGTCACTTCGCTACTCTGAAGTTCTGAATCACTAGATACAAATGCAGTCTTATCGGTCGAGGGAGTGTGACTTCCAACTCAAGCCCAGATAGCTCAGTCGGTAGAGCATTAGGCTTTTAACCTAAGGGTCCTGGGTTCTGTAGTAGCTTTGATGAATGGGGGAATGACAAGCGCTGGTGGTTTTCTTAGGTCTAACAGTGGGAGGTGAAGAACGCACGGGGACTGTTAGTTCCTGGACGACTGACCCTGCTAGCTTGGTTTCTTTCTTACTTATACTAGCAGAGTCGGTCTTATCGGTCGAGGGAGTGTGATCACAAGACTTATCGGTGACGTCTTAGGTTCCAACTCATCCCATCGTTGTTATCGCTATCTCTTCTGTGGTTCGATGGCATGAGTTGTGGCCTCGGATCGTCCTATCTTAGCCTTGTGATCTAGGCTTCGGTCTGTTATCTTCGATTCTGATGATGTCAGACTTTGGGCCCTGCTACACAAAATAGGTATTTCAGAATATGTATTACGATATCAGCAGGGATAAAACACCTAAAGATAAATGACTACTTTTTCTCATTTGGACAAGACAAAGAGTCTAGCTTTTATTCTGCCTACTCCTCTGGTGACGTTAATTAGAGGCGAGGAAAGGTCATAGGACTAAACCCAATATATGTATCTGTACAAGATTGAACTCGATTCAGAGTTAGCTGCCGGGCTGCCCCTCCGCCTCAAAAAAAAGACCAACAAAGAGGGAGATTTTCAAGTTAATCTGGAAGATCCAGTGTTTCCTCTACACTGACCAGTCCTGCGTAACATCCTACACCCATCTCATAATCATTTGCTGCTTGCCAACGAATGACCGCCTGGAAGTTGCCAGCAACTTTTTAAAGATCTTCTCCAGCAACTTTTTCTTCCCATGAAGTGTACGTGCTAACAAAGTTAGCATCCTGAAATAACCATCATCATTGCCAATTTTATTACCTCAACGCTATTATCTCGAGTTTATTACTAGTGAAGTAACCTACCGATGATGTACGGTGTTAATGTCCATCACTACATGAAGTATATCACATGATTATTTTATAGATGTTCATAGGTACAACCATAGAAAGAAGTTACCTATTTGACTATTTGCATACAGTGTGGTGTCAGCTGTTTGAGGAGGAGCATCAAATAGCTATTTGAGATCAAGAAATGCGGACTCAAATAGCTATTTGAGATCAAGATATGCGGACTCAAATAGCTATTTGAGATCAAGATATATGCGGACTCAAATAGCTACTTGAGATCAAGAAATGCGGACTCAATTAGCTATTTGAGATCAAGAAATGCGGATCAAGAAATGAGTGAGAAGTCCTTTTAAGAGATTTAAGAGAAGCCTTTTTAAAACGTGTTTTGAGACATCAAGACATGTTCTATTGTTCCCTATAAATTGTTTCTAAGAAAAATTCTCAAGGTATTTTTCCAGTCTAGGTCCAAATCCAGTTAGATTCCAGAACCAGATCAAGTAACAACAATACTTATTGATGGACAAGAGGTTTTCCACATTGATCGTCATTGACCATTGTCATAGCACGAAGATGCCTTGGTGCTCAAATGACATTGATAATGTTCCTCGAGAAATGACCAGAGACAATACTCGACCATCACATACCACTCTCAGAACAAAACATTGCATTCAGACTGAGATTTTATGTGATATTATCTATATAGAATTCAACAATTAAGTCGTGAGTATGTGATTCACATATGACTGATGATGTCTGTTTTAATCTCTGGTTATGGACCACAAAGTTCTTGAGCTTGTGGACAGGAAGTTGAGGTTGACCAATGTTGCAGATATGTGTAACATAACTATGGATGTTAGAAACACTTAAGTTGAAGAAGACTTTTATTGGATTTTTATGTTTGCTGAAATAACTGTACCAGTGTACCTACGTGAAGAAATCAGGTGAGATTCCAAGGTCCGTATTAATAAATATAATTATGTACAAACCTACTACCTATATGTACAAACTGTACAATCGTACACATGTTTATGAATGGGATCATCCAGATTTTCGCTAATCTGTGAATGAATATTGAATAATATTTATTATCTCCTAAGTCTGATGTTAGAAACACTTAAGTTGAAGAAGACTTTTATTGGATTTTTATGTTTGCTGAAATAACTGTACCAGTGTACCTACGTGAGGAAATAAGGTGAGATTCCAAGATACGTATTAATAAATACTTAACGCTAAAAGGGTGGCTGTTAATTCGGACCCAAGTGACTAACTATACTATATGTACAAACTATCGTACACATGTTTATGAATGGGATCATCCAGATTTTCGCTAATCTGTGAATGAATATTGAATAATATTTATTATAAAAGCTTGTGAACAGAACCCAGGAGAACAATTGAAACGACCTGAAATTCCAAGGCCAAAATATGCTGCAGACAAATTGAAGGTACCTGCTGATAATTTTGAATTTCCCAATTTTATGCTTGGAAGTCAATTAATTTGTTTTGACTTCTGAAATGAAAAGAACCCATTAGACCAGGATTATGAAAGACGAAATGGCAGCAAGACGGTGGTCGAATCATTTAATTAAAAATGGATTAACCCATTGCATGGCTTTAATTTAATCGGAAAGTAATAAATCGAAGAGTAATATAGAGAACAAAAATTAAAAAAAAAAAAAAAAGAGAATTGATAATTGTATGAGCGTACACCTACCTCTTGATAGGTACAGAAAATTCCCAAAGACTACCAGACCTGGGTCTGACCAAACATTATCACTTTGTCCACATGCCAATACTGTCAATGATATTTTAGACAAAAATATTGGTCATGACGGGGAATTCCTTCAAACTGACTGTAGAAAATTTGGTATAGAAATGAACGACAGATTGTGACAACGGGCTGATTATGCAAGACAGAAGTACCAGGTACAACAACTTCTCTGGCCAGCTTGACCTCTGTATATCTACTACTAGCACCTATGTAGATATTTCATAGGTAGTGCGGAGGAAGATGGCAATCTAAAATGAAACGGACTGGCCAATCCAGAAGAGAGCAAAGGCATAGTAGAAAATGAGACATGATAAGGGGGAAATGAACAAAGACAAGAGTAATCCCATTGCTCAAGAAGTGGTGATTAGGCTAACAAAGTTAACGAAGAAAGAAATGGCAAAGAAAGACTTACAAAGTAGGTAAGTCAAAACAGACATGATTGCTACTCTGATTAAACTGCCTTTATTTAACTCTGTAGGCATGCCACCAGGAGAAGAGACATACCTACCAGGAAGAATAAAATCAATATAAATGGTAAGCATGGATTCTCTGTTTTTAACGCAAAGATGTTTTCTTTAGTTTTGTCTGTTGTACCGAACCTCTCGAACGGTTTGTCCTATTACGATGAAATGTGCTAAGCATGAATAACACTAGAGCAGTATTTCTTAATTAGTTATCTAGTGTATGATTTTTCCCAAAATATCTCGCGGAACCCTTGCCGTCAGCTCGCGGAACCCCTGGGTTCCGCGGAACACCAATTAAGAAACACTGACTTAGAGGACTCTTGGACCATGTTCTCAGTTTACTGAACCCTTTTGTTTTTGTTGAGCCCTGGATCTAACGCTGCCGCCTTCAACCCCTCGCCCAACCTAAAGGGAACTCCGCTACCCGCTTAGGAATCCACCTATGGACATTTGGACGCCTTAAAAAGCTCTCATGTGCCTTGTATCTTGTAGAGATAACTCCGTACGCAATAAAAGCCACATATACGTATAGGTTGCCCTGTATGCCTTACCTGATATTAAATATTTCAAGTACCCATTCACTTGGAAACAGTTTATTTATTCAGTCC
Organism: Diaphorina citri; assembly: GCF_000475195.1. Taxonomy (NCBI): domain Eukaryota; kingdom Metazoa; phylum Arthropoda; class Insecta; order Hemiptera; family Psyllidae; genus Diaphorina; species Diaphorina citri. The sequence goes on from NW_007377746.1 coordinate 143,859, forward strand.
GGAAGAAAGTTGTGAAGACTCGGAAGGTTTCAGACGTCAAGTAGAGGGCATCCATACAAGGTGACTTGGACCATATGGTGGATTAGCTTAATCCACCTGGGTTAAGGTTCATGTTACCTGTTAGTAATATGGGTAGGTAGTAGGTACAGGTGTCAAATTACTAAAGAGTCTGTACGTTTGTTCCTATTCCGCTTCATTTAGTTAATTTTGTTGATTAAGTGATCAATTTTGGTAGAGTGAATTAGAGATCTGTGCACTTTTGTAGCAATGTTGATGTTTGTTAGATTTTATACTTACGAGTATAGGCCGGGAGGCGCTTCGAACTCTTGACGTTCGCGGGCTTCCAGGTACGCTTGATTGAATACTGAAGGAATGCCTTGGATTTTTCCTATACATATAAGATTTTGGCAAACCGGTAGGGTATCCTCCATTTCGAATACAATAGGCAGGTACTTGACAACATTTAGGTGTAGGAAATATTATAATTATGTTTACGTAGTACCTATAAATAGGTAGGTATAAGGTAAGTCCTTACTAATCTTACTTTACCTAGAACATCTCCCATCCTGTATTAATCCGCCTACATATTGAAGAATGTTTCATTGTAGTCCTGGAGAAGAAGTACTTACCTACGAGTATACCTACTCCTATAGATTTAAATATTTATTGTTATTCTTATGAAGACGTTCTTATATTTCTCTTATAGTTGTTTTTATTATTATGATGTACTTGTAGAGATTCTTACATATTTCTATTAGCATGACTTTGCACATGGGCAACTAGTTCCCATACATGAGGAAGTGAATAATTATCTACATGCTTGATTTAAGAACAAGTACATTAGTCTAACCGTCAATATCTGACCAGATCTCGGCGAAACCTTTAGTGACCAGATCAGTCTCAAGAGAATGAAATAGACAGACAGGTGCATTATAAAGCTATCTTAGAACCCTCAGATATATTATTTATCATTAAGATAATAGTGATAACATGCCACATAATACGCATTGTTGTATCTACTGTGGATATTGCCAATCATTACGTTGTTTGCGATCGGGAATTATGGTTCGTGGCTGTTTATAGTGGTTGTATTTCTTATGAAGTCTAACCGCTTAGAGTAGTAATATTCAAATTTGGTGATTAACCTATATTTCCCTACGAACCTATTTGCCATTAATTAATGATTGTTTCTCTGGGATGATAAACCTGACTGGTTTCTATGCTTTTCACCGAACAACTGATGGAAGATGCAGTTTTATGCAAGAGGGCCCTGGGACAGCAGGTTTTTTAAAAAAAGAAAAATAAAATAGACTACCTACCTAAAATTATAGGATGAGATTTTTTCTCTTCATTTTATTTCTCAGAACAGTTCCATCACTAGCTCAGTAAACTTGGAGCTGAATCCTCCTTGTCTGAAATTTCAGCAAAAGAGTGTCGACTGAGGAGGGAACAGCTCAAGGGCGGGGCTCAAGTTATGACAATAATTCTTCATTGGGTCTTCTTTTCTTTCTTCTCATGATAATTTCTTCTATCATGGATAGCCTGATTTAGATGGCCCCGGTTCTATGAATATAGAAATTAGACTTAGTGGAGCAATGATAAAACTCTTCTGCTAGTCTAGTCTGGTCTGGGGTGCCCTCAGCCTCGTGAGGTCAATAAAGATAAACCTGACGGGTTTCTATGCTTTTTACCGAACAACTGATGGAAGATGCAGTTTTATGCAAGAGGGCCCTGGGACAGCAGGTTTCTTAAAAAGGGAAATAAAATAGACTACCTACCTAAAATTATAGGATGAGATTTTTTCTCTTCATTTGATTTCTCAGAACACTTCCATCACTAGCTCAGTAAACTTGGAGCTGAATCCCCCTTGTCTGAAATTTCAGCAAAAGAGTGTTGACTGAGGAGGAAACAGCTCAAGGGCGGGGCTCAAGTTATGACAATAATTCTTCATTGGGTCTTCTTGTCTTTCTTCTCACGATAATTTCTTCTTGTTCTCATTGTTGGATGTAGCACCATAGCATAGGTACAAATATCATAGATAGCCTGATTTAGATGGCCCTGGTTCTATGAATAGAAATTAGACTTAGTGGAGCAATGATAAAACTCTTCTGCTAGTCTAGTCTGGTCTGGGGTGCCCTCAGCCTCGTGAGGTCAATAAACTCCCGAGTGGAAGGTAACCACTGGGGTTAACGCCTGAAGCTCTAACAAACTAACCCTTCGAGCTCCATTATGTGGTCAAATTAATGAGGATAAAGTTCCATACCCTGGGCTGGGATTGAACCCTACTCCTGTTTACCAGGTGAGCATCTTGATTTTATGTCATTGAGGCAAAATGAATTCTACGACTACGCCGAAAAACAACTTGAAATTCTTGAAAATCCAAATTGCGATGTCCACTTAGTAACCTAGCGATGTAGGTACCAAATGTACCATATACAAGAAGGGAGAAGAATAGTTAGAATGACTTTTTCCCACAAACCCATAGTTCATAACCCGGATACCAGTGGGACCTCCTACCATTTTAATAAGTAGGTATCAAGGTACCTACCTACCTAGATACGGTACCAATTCCTACCTAGTTACTTTGAAGCCAACTAGGAAATATTACTTACTTAGGTACTCCCGAAGTAGGTGTATAGGTACTTACCTAACAATCCATAGTGTACCTGTCAGTTGATGATTTGATATCTTCCAAAAACAATCCATCACAAAATTCTCAAGACATAACCACATAGATTACCTTAGGGGTTCTCAACCTTTTCCTAGAAGCATCACTTGGCATATTTTGTGGTCCTTTAAAGTTCAAGTATAACCACCAACTACTTTATCGGTTTGATGATGACCTGGGAAAGGGACTTACAGTGCGTTCCATTCCTACGGCCAGCCACTCACTATCAGGTCCTTCTTTCAGGTTATTAAAGTGCTGTATGGAGCGGAAACGTGGACGATGAGGAAGAAAGAAGAGAAATATTTGGAGAGCTTCGAGATGTGGATGTGGAGAAGGCTAGATATCTACTGTGGATATTGCCAATCATTACGTTGTTTGCGATCGGGAATTATGGTTCGTGGCTGTTTATAGTGGTTGTATTTCTTATTATGATAACCCATAATGCCATGCTCGTATGTAGGTATATTCAATAATTATTCCTTGTCGATGTTCCAATAATATGGATTATGGAATAATAGTCCGCCAAGTCAAGCAAACACTAGAAATTTTGCCCTACGTAAAGTATTAACAATGGTTTGTAAGCTGTTGGCTAGGGGGTATGGCTATGGGTATCACCACGCAATTAGGTGTGTGACTTTCATAAGGGGCAGATAGACGGGTTGGTTGCGCATGTACGTGTATTGTTGGGGATTTTTTTTATATACCTATATTAATTAAGTATAAGTTGTTAGGTCTAGATAGGGAATTATTGTAATAGTCAGTAAAGGGCAAGAACCCGTTTGATATATTAAATAAAAATGATGAGCTAGTCACAGACTGAACAGATAGGTCCAGAGACCAGACATCCAGATGAAATCAAAACCACTCAACCAAATCTTGATTGCTTGCAAGCCCAGTAGACACTAGCTCAGTATGGTGAGTGTTCTTCATGTGAACTTTAAAGTTCTTATTCTTACAATCTTATGAGAGATTTTTATTAATTTGTAAGTAATCTGTGTTTTATCTCGGTACGTACTTACCTAATCCTAGCTATGGGAGATAAAAGATTGAGGAATTAAAAAGTACTACATGCATCAACATCAAGAAGGTAACTGAATGAAAGCTTTGACTCTTTTGATTTTGTAAATAATACAAGTGTACTTACCTAGGCATCCAAGAAATCCAGCACAAAATTTCGTCCCACTATAGCCTGGTTTGAATTTACGCTTGTTTAGAAATATTTTGTATTGAGCTTTGTTCTTATGAGATCATTTTGTTGATCAAATGGGCAGATAGTAAATACCAGTATTCCAACAAATGCCTTTACTGTTTCATTGACTATACATCCTTGATATACTCGTAAGTGCGGTATTGATCTCCTCTATTGCTAACCACAACAAAACAACCTCACCTATTCCATATTAGCAACTAATATTGACAAGGTAATCAATAATTTCATTATGGAACATCAAATAGGTATAAATAACAAACAATATATGTAGGTAACATAGGAGTTTTCCTTTGACAAGATAACAGACAACTTATCAACCACACGTCAATATTGCATGCAACAATGCATCAGGTATTACGTCATGTGATTCATGTGGTAGATGAAATGCATAACACAAGATCTGACATTCCTTATCCTAGTTATCCACTCAGAGATATCAGGGGTATCTCCCATCTCTGGAACCAATTATTACAGTCATCAAGTCATTGAAACTCTGAATAATGATGACTGTAAGAAATATAACACCAAGTGAACAAGGACTGTTAGATGTTTCTAGAGACTCTAGATAGATTGCTTAAAAATCTCCCTGAAATCGATGAGTTTGTCAACTATTTCATCTTGATTGTCAACTTTTGTTACTACCGCTGCGCTGTGTCTAAGTCCATAGGGTTCAAATCTTCTTATGGATCTATTTGGTCGATAAGATCCCTTATAGGTTGCAAAGTGTAGTGAATTTTCACCAACAATTGGTTAGAATTGTTGCCTTTATATTCAATTACGTGTCATAGACATGGTTATAGCAGGTGCTGTAAAATTGAATAAACCCAATGGAAATCGCAAGTACCTAATTGAAGAATAATCGTTTCTATTAAAGTGCTGTATGGAGCGGAAACGTGGACGATGAGGAAGAAAGAAGAGAAATATTTGGAGAGCTTCGAGATGTGGATGTGGAGAAGGCTAGAAGGAATCAAGTGGTCAGATAGAGTCAGGAATGAAGAAGTGCTGAGAAGAGTTGATGAGAAAAGAGAAATACTGAGAACCATAGTGAACAGGAAAAGAAGTTGGCTGGGTCACATCCTGAGAAGAAATTGTCTGCAGAGAAGAATCATGGAAGGAGAGCTGAAAGGAAAGAGATCAATAGGAAGAAAGAGGTTTGGAATGCTGAGAGATGTGCTGAATGGAAGAACGTTTGAACAAATGAAGGAGGACGCCCAAGATCGAGAAAAGTGGAGAACGTCGTGTTGAAACCTGTCCTAGGACAGATCTACATCTATATACCTTGCAATTTGGCGCCTCCACCAAAATGCTTGAAACAGCACACAACCGCATATAACCAGGGCCAGTTACAACCTAGTTCTAAGTTTGGAAGCAGGATGAAATACTTAACAGACGACAAATTCAGGAAGAGTGCTTATTTACTTAAACCAGTGACGTATGTATTCTCTAGGGAATCTGGGGGAAAATTCGTTACTACAATTTTTCCTCACCCCCTCTAGCTTACCACTTACCAGATAGGTATTAATTAAGAACAACCAGAATTCTATAAAGCTGTGTCCACACATAGTCGACCTACACAATTTAAGGCCACCCTGCCACCAGCAGATCCGGACAAGGGTTTATAGCTTCCCCTTTTGAAAATCACACGCCACACTGATTTAAACTGATTTCAAATAGCACGTGCATGATTTACATGCAAGTCAATGCGATACTGTATTTGCAAGATCTTGTCTTTATACGGTAGTACGAGTACCTTCCAACAGGAAATAAAGGAACAAAATTACCGAGCTATTTTAATTCGTTACTTTATCATCAGATGATTAGTCATTTGGGGAATAGACCAAGTCTTGGAGTCATCCATTGACTTCAACTATTCTTTCATTCAGAACTTTCTCTAATGACGCACCTGTAATGTAACGTTTGTGTAACCTTACCTTCGCCTTCGAGTGACGAGAACGTGTTTGTGACACACACTTCATCAGAACCAGAGATTCTTAATCAGTAACCGGAGAATTTTATTAATAGAGCTTCAAAAACTCGTTTGGCGTCTGTGGGTATGTTGTGACATATCGGATATTCTTGTACAACTTCAGATAGATATGAGCTTGTAGCTCTTTTGGATTAGATGCTAGGTTTGTCTGATCAACAGAGTTCTTTCTACACCTTTCACCGAGTACCTATTCATAATAGTATTTATCTCAATGTGAACGGTAGGTACAACTTACAGTAGATATTACCAATGAAGTTAGTAGAGGTAGCTATAATGGTATTAATGCTTGAATGGCAGTTTAATGCTTAGTAATTGCATTAAAAATGGATTAACCCATTGCATGGCTTTAATTTAATCGGAAAGTATTAAATCGAAGAGGAATATAGAGAACAAAAAGAAAAGAGAATTGATATTTGAATGAGCGTACACCTACCTCGCTACAGAAAATTCCCAAAGACTACCGGACCTGGGTCTGACCAAACATTATCACTTTGTCCACATGCCAATAATGTCAATGATATTTTAGACAAAAATATTGGTCATGACGGGGAATTCCTTCAATTAGTAATTGCAACTCGAATTATAATAGTCATAGCTCTTAGCGGTTGGGGATATCTAAAGAGAACTAACAGTTATGTATTTCTTTTATGTAAATCGTACATGGCGAACTTCAGGGAGGGCTAAAGATTTTAGTTTCTGCACTTTCTGCTTTGGAGGTTATTTTGAAAGTCCAATCTTTGAAAAAGTCTGCGTCATGACAATATTGTAACTTTTGAGGAAGTTTCATTTATGAAAGTGCTTCTCCCTATAATCCTCTTCTATTCTTTCTGTGATTTTTTCTATGATAGGTTTCCGCCAAAGAAATGTTCTTGAAAATGTTCAACCCAGTATTCTTCCTTGTCCCCAAGATCTTTGTAGTCTGACCTGTTGGCCCCAAACTCAACTTCCTGCCGCAAGAAAGATTTCAAAGCGGTAACCTCTGTGGGCAATAGTATACGTAATATACTAACAGTCTCTTAGTTGGTCATCAACGCATATCATCTACAGTTATCTTCTGTAGTGTTTTCAATTTTCCACGAATCATGGAGATAGGGCTCTCTACGCGAGATAGCAAGAGTTTGGTGATGTTGGCCCCAAACTCAACTTCCTGCCGCAAGAAAGATTTCAAAGCGGAAACCTCTGTGGACAATAGTATACGTAATACCAACAGTCTCTTAGTTGGTCATCAACGCATACCATCTACAGTTATCTTCTGTAGTGTTTTCAATTTTCCACGAATCATGGAGATAGGGCTCTCTACGCGAGATAGCAAGAGTTTGGTGATAGTAATCTATAATTAGCAACAATAGAACTGGCTGCCCAGGTAACACTATCTGACACTATCTTAGAAGAAATAATACGTGACAACAGAATGGACACCTCATGGGATCGTCTTACAGAGTGTTTCGAAAAACATTGAACTTGATCTTGGAGACTGGCATATTGTGTCCGGGGTGTTATTAATGTTATTATTAAAGCTATTATAATACAATATTCATTGATGTGCTGTAAATTTCCTGGAACTTCAATTTGTTGAGAGATGAAATGTTCAAAGGATTATTTCCAATCAAAGTGACTCACTCGGAGATTTTCTACAGAATCCGTGCAAACGATGTCTCCTGTCTGAGTTTCTGGATTTACTTCTTTTTTTTTCTGAGATTCTGTTCAATTAATATTTAATGGGTGATTTTTACAAATTATTACATAGTTCTTTCAAAAAGTTTCTCTGAGCTCCCAGAATGATCGCGATATGCTTCACTTGTAGAGTATTCTTTTTGAAGTTCATTCTGTTTGTTTTTATTTGTACTTGTCTTGTCTTTATACGGTAGTACGAGTACCTTCCGACAGGAAATAAAGGAACAAAATTACCGAGCTATTTTAATTCATTACTTTATCATCAGATGATTAGTCATTTGGGGAATAGACCAAGTCTTGGAGTCATCCATTGACTTCAATTATTCTTTCATTCAGAACTTTCTCTAATGACGCACCTGTAATGTAACGTTTGTGTAACTTTACCTTCGCCTTCGAGTGACGAGAACGTGTTTGTGACACACATTTCATCAGAACCAGAGATTCTTAATCAGTACCCGGAGAATTTTATTAATAGAGCTTCAAAAACTCGTTTGGCGTCTGTGGGTATGTTGTGACATATCGGATATTCTTGTACAACTTCAGGAAGGTAAAATCACAACATCGAATACAATGACCGCCCTGCAGAGATCAGTACCTATTGCCAATAAACAGAGGAAATACCCAGACTCACCAGTCACAGTCAGGGTTCTGTGCTTGGTCTTGGTGTGATACTGCTCAAGGCTCTACAACTAGTTGATGATGTCACATCGGTTGGAAGAGCTGAATAAGAAAAGATCCCGCCAGAATATTTGTACTTGAAGAAATGGCCTGAATGGATTTCAGCGAGCTTCAAGATTAACAAGCATGATAAGGAGAATATTTGTGGTCGAACATACCATATGTTGTTTTTTTCGGAAGTACTTGCTCTCAAAATGAAAGCAAGTAAAGATAAACATCAAAGCTCTTAAGCTACTTGAAATTTCACGACCAAAGCTTGGACCAATCCTGGTATGCAAGCAAGTTAGAATTCTCAGAATGAGTCTGCAAATTGTGCTAGAAGTTCTGCACACATCTCAGTAAAGCACGGAGCAAAATGTAGAGCTAGATGGAGCTATTAAAAACATAAAAGAATATATCAAGGTAGGTATAATAAGCATGTGTGCTGAATATGAGACTTTGAATTATATGGCTGCTGTATACAGTGTGGGGAAAACAAATGAACGACGTTGGAATAACGGTGCTCTCTGATAACGAAGATGAAATTCATGCAAATCAACTAAAACGCAAAGTCCTTGAAACCAAAATGTACATAATACGAAAACAATGTAAGTTTTAAATCCATTTTGAGAATGCCAAAATTCTTGTCTTGAATGACCTACCTAGCCTAGTACTCAAACATGTCCTAGTACTCAAATCACCAACGGTACCTAAATCATCCTTACAAGATCTAAACAAATAACCGGCAACCTTGGAGTGTCCATTAATGTCATAATTATTCCATGCAATTCAACTTAAAGTCCTTGAAACCAAAATGTACATAATACGAAAACAATGTTAGTTTTAAATCCATTTTGAGAATGCCAAAATTCTTGTCTTGAACGACCTACCTAGCCTAGTACTCAAACATGTCAAATCACCAACGGTACCTAAATCATCCTTACAAGATCTAATACAATAACCGGCAACCTTGGAGTGTCCATTAATGTCATAATTATTTTTGTAAACAATGACAAAATATATGTCACACCTAATGCTTTATGTCATGTCAAATCACCAACGGTACCTAAATCATCCTTACAAGATCTAAACAAATAACCGGCAACCTTGGAGTGTCCATTAATGTCATAATTATTTTTGTAAACAATGACAAAATATATGTCACACCTAATGCTTTATGTCTATATAAGTGCTTTCTAATGTTCTGCTAGGTCATTGTTCATTTTGATCTGGAATCTTTTAATTAATTTATTTGCTGTTGGTTCTTGTGCGGATATTGATGATTAAGTAATTTTAATATTCTTTGCTTTCAGATGAGCTCACACTAAAGTCTACTGCAGTAGAGACTCTGTGAATCATGTAAGTACTGATTAATCTGTTGATATCATGCTTTATGTCTATATAAGTGCTTTCTAATGTTCTGCTAGGTCATTGTTCATTTTGATCTGGAATGTTGAAATTAATTTATTTGCTGTTGGTTCTTGTCTGGATATTGATGATTAATTTTAATACTTATTTTCTTTGCTTTCAGATGAGCTCACACTAAAGTCTACTGCAGTAGAGACTCTGTGAATCATGTAAGTACTGATTAATCTGTTGATATTATGAAGCTGTAACGAAACCGTTTAACATTTCAACTAGTTTTTGTTCAAAAATACCGACAGTGATTTTCGGCAAAGGTTGTTCGTCAACCTGCACTAAACTTGACCAAACTATTGAATACTGATGCAATCTTGACATTTTTTTTTTTCTTCTTCTTTTCTTTACCATCCAGTAAATGTTAGAAACCATACATTTCATAGAGTATATTCCATAGAACGGCATTGCTATGATACTGATGATGATTGTTGTACTTGGTACATTATTTGTCACATTTGTAGAAGTTCAAGGTACTTGGGAATGGTTCAGATTCTGTCAGGCTCAGGCAAGGATCCAGTTTCAGGATTGTTTATCATAGTGCTCAGGTAATCCAAATCCTCATTGAAGTCATGTGTGACGTTAAATGGACAGAGTTACAGAGAGATTTCTTAGGTTGGACAATGTTGGGACAACTTTCACAAAACAATGTAAGTGACGGGACGAGGTGTAGCTTTTAAGTTTCGGGTTCTCACGATGATGTACATTCGGGACCTGTGGTTAACTTTCTTTGTGTTGAGATTTGGATAACTTTTTTTTTGCCTGGTCAATCTTTTGATGGTATAAACTTCCTAAATAAAAAATTGAAGGCCATTCATTCACTTGTTAGCTATAATGATGTAATTTGGGAGAATGTCTTAGGATACCTACTGTACCTACCGTCTTTGGTTACCTGTGCAATTACCTACAGCTACTTCTGTTCTGAATACCTTGAGTAAGCTCTAAATTTCTCACAGTACAAGGTAGGTACCTATACAATTTTTTGTTTTTTCAAAGTTTCAATATTCTTTTTGGTCTTTGAATCACCGCGTTTTTTCTCCTTTTCGGCAACCAATGTTGAATCCGATGTGGTTAAGTAATTACCTACAGCTACTTCTGTTCTGAATACCTTGAGTAAGCTCTAAATTTCTCACAGTACAAGGTAGGTACAATTTTTTGTCTTACTTTCAAAGTTTCAATATTCTTTTTGGTCACCACGTTTTTTCTCCTTTTCGGCAACCAATGTTGAATCCGATGTGGTTAAGATTTTATGATACTTAACTATAAGCATCCGTATCTTCACAAAAAGAACTCAATTTCGTTGTCACGGCAGCTTACATCCTTGGGTCCTTGAGAGCCATCTCTAACAAATGAATATGATTGAATTATTGTCACATCTGATAAATTGGCACCAAGTTCTAATCAAAGAGATTGGTTGGGCTTGGAGAAGGACTGTGTAGAGCACAACGGCATTTCAGCAACGAAGCATACCTCACAGATTTGACGAACAACAATAACAACTTGCTGAAATAGGATGACTGTTGACTACTAAGTAAGAGTGCTTCCTCGCCAACAAATAAGAGATCTTTGATTAGTACCTATAGACTTGTCATTCTAACAAGTACGAATAGTATCTTCTTCTATATCTAAGAATTAAATAAAGAAATCTCAGGTTACGACTTACGTCTGTCATAACTACATATCAGGATACAGAGGCATGCAGGTTTGTAGGTTTGTACGTATGAACGGTCTTGGAATTTGGTTTGGAAATTGATACCTACGGCTGATAAGGTTGAGGTCGAAGAAAAAAAAAAAAAATAATAATAATAAAAAAATAAAGACCAGAAATTCCGATAACTTCTATCTGTCGCACAGGTATTTGTTTCAAGTGTTTTGGTCACTTGTCAACTTTCACATCCTACAACTTTTGTGTTTTTGACTATTTTCCGATCATCCGAGACAGATGGTCTGCCTACAAAAGTTTCAAAAGTGGACATATTGTCAATGTGCTTGATTCTTGTTCAAGCAGTGTGCTTTGTCAAACCTAGTCGTCATTTTATAACGCATAGCAGCATTATTTTCATTTCAATTTCAATTCTATTCTCCATGGTTGAGCTCGAAATGATTTACTGAATTGAATTCACAAATACCCATTAGTTCTTACCGGGCTCTATTCAATACGATATTCTGTCGAGTAGAAAACCATCCTGATCCAAGGTCAACGAATTCTAGTCATCAGTCATATTTCAAATCATGTGGAACCGTATTGACACTGGTCTTGTACAATCACATTTCTCCGAAAGAAATGCGGTTTTGTTTTCATGCGTTTCGTAATCTTCCTCTAGAATTTCCACAGTTTTGAAGATTCATTTGTTAGAGTTGTCTTACCACTACACTATCTATTGTAGCTAGTTGATACTCTTCATAGATATATACCCATTTTTACATGTTCGAGTATGTTGCACAAAATCAGGCATTCCGGTCATTAACATGTTCAAGCACGGAAAAATATTGGCAGCTCGTTTATCAGCTGTTTTGTATGTATATAGTAAAAATTCACGCTCCATAATTTGTACCTACTTCCACATCTTCATCGAGTGTACAATCTACATAACTACCTAAGGAATTCGGAATCAAAGTAGGCAACTGTTCAATCATACGGATCCTACCTGTCAATCTATCAGGATATGCGTGCGTAAAAAAGCAAACGAGATGTTCGCAATCCATAAATTCATGTTCAATCAGCAGCCAATTAAATCCAATCCAATAAAAATCCACCATTAATCATTCGGCAATAGAAACGATCCAAACCAGATTCTAATGTGTTTATCTCCAGACAGGTGAAATGAAGATCTTCGAATATTAAATTAACGGAGTATGAAGATGTATGGTCCTACAAACCAACTGGTTGGTACCATAACAGCTATTAGTTTGGTGTATACCGTTTTATTGCCTTGAGTATACCAAATTAGAAGATGATGATGTATGGTCCTACAAACCAACTGGTTGGTACCATAACAGCTATTAGTTTGGTGTATACCGTTTTATTGCCTTGAGTATACCAAATTTTCTTTACCATCCAGTAAATGTTAGAAACCATACATTTCATACAGTAAATTCCATAGAACGGCATTGCTATGATACTGATGATGATTGTTGTACGTGGTACATTATTTGTCACATTTGTAGAAGTTCAAGGTACTTGGGAATGGTTCAGATTCTGTCAGGCTCAGGCGAGGATCCAGTTTCAGGATTGTTTATCACAGTGCTCAGGTAATCCAAATCCTCATTGAAGTTATGTGTGACGTTAAATGGACACAGTTACACAGAGATTTCTTAGGTTGGACAATGTTGGGACAACTTTCACAAAACAATGTAAGTGACGGGACGAGGTGTAGCTTTCAAGTTTCGGGTTCTCACGATGATGTACATTCGGGACCTGTGGTTAACTTTCTTTGTGTTGAGATTTGGATAACTTTATTTTTGCCTGGTCAATCTTTTGATGGTATAAACTTCCTAAATAAAAAAATTGAAGGCTATTCATTCACTTGTTAGCTATAATGATGTAATTTGGGAGAATGTCTTAGGATACCTACTGTACCTACCTGCTCGTATAGGTTATCTGGTTTCATAAAAAACAACATTATAATGTACCTAATAGACTGTTATGCCTATCTTTTATATCTGTTCATTGGATCTTTTACATTCTGCCAGTCTGGAGATTGTAATTCTGCGTTACTATTGCCTACCTATAGGCTATAGGTGTATGCTTGTATAGGTAGTGGTGCCTACAATAACCTTTTCTATTTTCTTCTTTCTTAAGGCCATTCCTTTTACGTGTCCGTTTCACCGATTGCATTTGATATTGCCTTGTGACTTTTCATTCTTTCTGCGGAATTGTATTTTACCTTGTGACTTTTCATTCAATCTGTGAAATTGTTTTGGATTGTGCAATATGGATTGGTTCAGATTATCGATGATATATTCACGCCGACCAAGGGTGAAAGAAACTGAATTATTCAGTTGTTAGTCACTTCGCTACTCTGAAGTTCTGAATCACTAGATACAAAAAAACGGTTCGTAAAGAGATCTTTCCTTCAAGCAAGTACGTAAAGAGACAACTTTAAACGAATGACTTCATGAGGATTGCTTGAGCTTTTAAGAGTGATCAGAAAAAGTGACAGAGTTACTTATTTGGTAGACTTGTAAGATTTTTGATTGGAGGGATCCTTTGAAAACGTGTCAGAGAAGTATGGTGTTAGGTACCCACTATTTGGATTGTTTTGATGTTTTGATTTAATTTTAAGGAGATGTATTAGATGTAGGTATACCTTTATTTACTCGTACCTACCTACATATATTGATCGCTTAACTTTTAATTGAACAAAGTTTTTATGCATGCATATTTCATTGCATATCAAAATATCGCATACACATAAATAGCTCTACCTACCTCCACATACATAATCTGTATCATACGTCATAGGACTCAACAACAACACGTCTCAATATCATTTCACATTGATAACATATAGGTATTTACATGCTCGCACATATTAGGTAGGTATTTGTTTACATGCATAGGTACCTTAGGTATTTACTCAGCGTATCCAGCTCCAAACGACTCTTATCCAGGAATTTACAGCTGGAGATTTTATCTAAGAACTCAAACAAATTTCTTTTACCCTTGTTTTTCATTCGATAACGTTTTACACACTGCACCTGGACAAGTTGTGAATTTGTTTCACCATAAATCTCCATCGATTTGTCCGATTTCAATGAAATTTACCAAAAATGTTCATCACTTAGTAGAAATTTGCTCGTTAAATTTGGGGACCCATATTAGGTACCCTTTTCTGGATGAATTCCACAGTTCAATTAACTACTTGTTAATAAAGCCTAGCACCTAGACTTTTTATTCTTTTCTACGAATTATGCAAAAAATCAATTCGAATTTCCGGTTAAAAAGGAGAAAACTATAAAAGTAGCACTGGAGTCTGTTATCACTAACTGATAAGGTCCTAGTCATATATTGCATGCTCTCATAACAACTGTGGAAGTGAGAGATTAGGGTCTCTTTTTTATCACTATAAACAGAGGGGTGTATACTGAAATACTGCGTGTTGTTTGTACTATACGGTCTAATCGTTGCTTTGGTCCTGTGCTATGTTCAAAATACTTAGGATAGGGCAGTGGCCTGCTCCACGGACAGACTAGGGCCCTGATCTTACAAAGCCTGTTACCAGTGTCTCTCCTGTGAGAGTTTGTATGAAAATTTGTGTCCGCCACGCTCAGACAGGTCTGACAGACCGGATGGTCTGAGCACTCTGCGTGTTAGTGGCTGGCATTATGCGTGCCACTATAGGCCCCTACCCACTTGTCGAGAGTTTCATCCGATTTTTTTCCGAAATTTTTATGGACTTCATTGTCTTCGTTCATAGATAGTGTTAAATCATTCATTTCTATCGAGTTAAGTTTATATTTTAGTTCTTCTGATGCCTCATTGATTAAATCTTTGCTCTGTAGTTTTTCTCGGTCCAATTTCTTTTGCTGATGTTTTTTTCTCTGTATTTTCTTATATTTTATTTCTATGTCAGCTACTAACAAATTATGATCGGAATGCACATCTGCCCCTGGATATGTCTTTACTGATTTAATTGCATTTCTATATCGTTTGTTGAAGATAGGGCAGTGGCCTGCTCCACGGACAGAATAGGCTCCTGATCTTACAAAGCCTGTTACAGGTTACAGTGTCTCTCCTGTGAGAGTTTGTATGAAAATTTGTGTCCACCACTCACGCTCAGACAGGTCTGACAGACCGGATAGTCTAAGCACTCTGCGTGTTAGTGGCTGGCATTATGCGTGCCACTATAGGCCCCTACCCACTTGTCGAGAGTTTCATCCGATTTTTTTCCGAATGTCCTGTAGGCAATGTAATTTAAATCAGAGTGTTCCCACTAAGGTTTACGATTTTTTTCCGAACGACAATTGAGATCGGGCATTTATTCTGTCTCTTTATAGAGTAATCAACTCAAGTGAAATATGACTGTCATTTTCTTGCTTTCTTCAGTGCCTACTAAAACGGCTAAAACAACGTTCTTGTTCATTTACAACTCCCCAACAATGACTGCATTCACTGACATTTTATACGATTTGTTTTTAATCTCATTGGAGATCATGATTGAATTTTTCTCTTTGTGACAGTAAATTCTTAACTTCTCGGAAAATAACAATAATTAAACAATTCATGTTTATAATAATTTCATTTTCTCTTAAATTATGATTAAAAAAGATTAACATCTCCAGCCCGCAGTAGGTTTTAGGTAAAAAGGGATTTAGGTATAGGTGCTGCTGGGTCAACACGTTATCTGTATCGTGGCATGTTCATTTGTCCATTCCGAAGTTAGTTGAACTTGAGACATCATAATCTATGGACTCTAATTTTGAACATAACCGAATCCTAAGATTTCGCCCAAACACAAGAGTAAAGATCATGTCCATTTTTCCATTCCGAAGTTAATTGAACTTGAGACATCATAATCTATGGACTCTAATTTTAAACATAACCGAATCCTAAGATTTCGTCCAAACACAAGAGTAAAGATCTCAGGGCCAGCCTAGTTAGCTTAGTTGGTAGTGCGTCTGCCCTGTAAGCGCTAGGCCGCGGGTTCGATTCCCGCCCGGGGCGGATTTTATCCTGCTGGGATAATGTTCGTTCTCGGAACGGCTGGCTTTCTCCTATCTTGTCCTCCTTCTCTCTTCGATTTCGGGACGATAAGACCATAGCAGTTACAGTTCCCTCTATCAAACCTCTTGAAAAAAAAAAGATCTCAGGTCTCACGTTGGATAAACTTATGAGTAAAAAGGCGCCTCCACCAACTCTGTCAGTCTGTACACCGCATATATTGACCTTGGTTCATACTCGTGAACTCGGAGTTCAGAACTCCCCAGTGTTCTTTAGAATTAAAAAAAATTCCAAATTCTAATTTGAATCTCCAGCACGAAAGTTCCGCCCTCCTTCGCAATTTTCTGCCCGGGTTTTTTTGTTTAATGCTCATCTGACGTCAGGCAGATCATCAGATGTAAATTTAATGGGGAGTCGCTACTCAGATTCTAAACACGAGGAGATGTTAGTCTCTGAACTCTTGTTTTTTTTACGATCTAAAATGGTGGACGGACGACTTTGTTTGCCTCCGGCGATTGAGACGTTTTAGTAGGTATTAGGTCGATTTTTAAAATCAGCCCTCTACTTACGTTTACCGGACTTACTCGTACTTACGAGTAGGTATAGGTAGAGGTGTGTAAATGGATGCTTAAATCTCTACAATAAAATGATAAGTGAATTATATTTTTCGTCATCTAT
This sequence comes from Diaphorina citri, assembly GCF_000475195.1. Taxonomy (NCBI): domain Eukaryota; kingdom Metazoa; phylum Arthropoda; class Insecta; order Hemiptera; family Psyllidae; genus Diaphorina; species Diaphorina citri. The sequence goes on from NW_007377746.1 coordinate 160,813, forward strand.
GTATTAAAAAATAAAGCCATTTCTTTTCCTCTCCTTTTTAGGGCACTGTTAAAATCCGCCCATTCTTTGGTAACTTTATTTTAACTCTTTAAAATTTAAAAATTAAGGAGAGGAAAAGAAAGAGAGGAAAAGAAATGCCTTTATTTTACTTGTTGTATAAAATATATACCTAAATTCGATAAAAATGACTTTTGGGTTTACGTTATCATTTTTGCACACACACGTGAAATCGTTCTGAATTTCGAGGCCATCTGATTATAGAAAGTGCTGATTACAAGGAATTTTTTTCGGGTGCATAAATCGATTTCCATTATTCTTAATTTGTATTGCATTGAAAAACGTGTGACCGGGAATCAACAGCACACGCATGCACAATTTCATGTGGGTCTATTGGTCTCATGTTGATTACAAACAACACGTTGTTTTGCGCTGATCCATTTTTGGACGGTTTCCTGAATTTGGGATCTCAAAAGATGAAATCCACATGGGATTAGTTGGTTGATCAGCGGTTTTAAATGCTGTTTCTTCTTTAAGGTGGGTCCACACATAGTCGACGACCGTCGATCGATCATCGGTCGATGTGGATCGACTATGTGTGAACACACCTTTGGAGTTTAGAGTCAACATGAAGCTGTAGACCCGAGCGTTACTTTTTTTAATTCGGTTTTAGCATTTTAGTTTTTCTTACATATTTCCTTGGATACTCGTTGGTTTTTATATCTTGCCTTTTTTTTTACATGATTACATGTCTGGGATCAATGTAATCATGTAGAGCTCGACTGCACGACATTTTTTGATTGATAACAATGAGGCTCAAGTAGAATTTAGATGACTTTTGGGTACACAACTACACGCAATGCAAGCACATGAATTTTTATTTAGGTTGAGCTAGGTATTTGACTTCTACTTATAGTTTAACAAAAATTACAAAAATAACAGAACTGGGTATTTTTAACTATCTATCACCATAGGTAGGTAATAAGCTATTGAAAAGATCAAAATGTCTGTAGGTAACTGACTACTCGGTGGTATAGAAGTAGGAAATTCTATGACAATAATAGGTTCTTATATGATGTGATCTGTTAGAGAGCTTTTTTAAACTCGAGTATTTTCCCCCAATTCTTCCCCACATCAATTCCATTGGTTTCTCGTCCCATATTTCCAGTGTCCGCGTTCATCGATACGAGTGACGAGTGGGTGGACGTTGACCAATCGGATCACGAGGATCATATTTTTGTGTAAGTGTTACCAAAATGACTAACCAATCACCAATAGGGAACTTAACTCACTAACTATTAGGTATTAGGATAAAAAGTATCTGCCTAACATACAAAGTTATAACTATAAAGGAAGGTTTCCTTATCTGTTTCTTTGATGACAAAATTAAATAAATTATTGAAACATGTATTTATTATTAATTTATTTACGTAATGACAGTTTAAATTAAGAAAGAAAAAAAATCGGGCCCCTTTTCTTCTTACCTGGTTCAAAATTGTAAAACATTTTTGTTTGTGGTAGACATCATTAGTAGAAACTCAATCATTAATCTAATTAATCCATAGCTACCTCTATTATACATTAGGCATCAGAAGAATGATTATGATGACCTCTGAATTTCACCTGTATGACTTATCAATTTGTTATGAGTTGCCAAATGGTCATAATTCATAATCCTTTCCCTAATCCATTATTAATTCTTAGGAAATATTCAAAGATTATTATTTAACAGGAGACTTGGTCTCCTAAGTCAAAATCTTTCAAAAATTTTATCAATAGTTGAGAATCTGCTCCGAAATTTCACCTGTATGACTTATCAATTTGTTATGAGTGGCCAAATGGTCATAATTCATAATCCTTTCCCTAATCCATTATTAATTCTTAGAAACTATTCAAAGATTATTATTTAACAGGAGACTTGGTCTCCTAAGTCAAAATCTTTCAAAAATTTTATCAATAGTTGAGAATCTGCTCCGAAAGCTGTCGCGCTGTCAGGAAGTAAACCTGTTTTCACCTTCTTGTGACTTTCACTGAAAAAAAGTCGGTGGTTCTTTGACAAGGGGCGATATCAAATTGATTTACTTTCCTTTATCGATTTGTCTGTCAGTGACTAATGCAAAAAATAACTACCTAGGTACTTACTTTGTCTTTAGATAGAGATTAATTATGGTTAAAAAAAAAAAAACTTTGATACCATTACCTAAGAATTCAAACGTCCAACTCAAAACCCAATGTGTCCCATATTTTAGATACCTTCCCAGAAAGGTCAGCCGATCGAGCACGAAGAAAAAAGGTTGGATTCAAAAGGTTCGGCGACAAAGGTCCAAACTGACAAATGTGCGACAGATCTTGACACCGAAAAAAGGTAAAAATGTGTTCTGCTCGCTAAAATTCGCCCAAGGGAGAAGACTTTAAAAAGTGTCTTGAGGCAATAATAATGAATTTCTTTTAAAATCAACACTCTTCAGATTCTTTCAAAGAGAGAGAGAGATTGAAGCTAAGCAGCTATGAAAATACATGCTGCACATGAGGTGGTAAAAGTCTAAAAAAAAAAGAGGTGTCAAAGATACGAGTATTCTGAAGAGTGTTATCTTCTAACAACAATATTAACAAGAACAAAAGCTGTGGTGAAAGTTATAACAAATTAACCTCAACCGAATGGAATGGTAGATATGTAATTTAATGTTTTTATAACTGTGCTCAAAAGCTTTTGTAACCCTACTCAACTTTAGTAGGTAACTAGCTCGAGATAAATTAAAAAGTAGTGATAAAACTGTCTGGAATCTGGAACTAACAGTCTCTGGATCTTTGAGAAGTTTAACTACTAACTAGCTCGAGATAAATTAAAAAGTAGTGATAAAACTGTCTGGAATCTGGAACTAACAGTCTCTGGATCTTTGAGAAGTTTAACTATCGTTTGTGTCAAAGTGGTGATGGATTTTAACATAAAATCTGCAGACAGTTTCCGTACTAATTCCCTCTTTGTTTGCTTTATCTACCAACTATAAAAATGTTTGTTTTGTTTGTACCTATCAACTACAAAAATGTGTTCTAACAATACTACCTCCTTGTCTAACATGGTTAAATATCCGTTGTTTTGTAGCGTAGGTATGTAAGAGCTACCATATCGGAATGCCTTTCTATAGTCCAAATTTAGATAAAGGTAGTTCTTTAGTTGTTTGTTTTGTAGCGTAGGTATGTAAGAGCTACCATATCGGAATGCCTTTCTATAGTCCAAATTTAGATAAAGGTAGTTCTTTAGTTGTTTTTTAAACACACTTAATTATAACACTTTAAGAGAAATGGACATTAATCAACTTGGCTCGAATACTGAAAGAAACAGGATCTTGGCAATTGACAACACAAAGTGATAGCTTAATATCTATTGAATGGTAAAAAAAAGAAAAAATGATAATATAATTATAATAGATAGACTAAATAAGCGTCTACAAATTGAATACAAACAATTTATCATTCTCCTGTAACCAACTAATCTTACTAATCCCATGTGGATTTCATCTTTTGAGATCCCAAATTCAGAAAACCGTCCAAAAATGGATCAGCGCAAAACAACGTGTTGTTTGTAATCAACATGAGACAATAGACCCACATGAAATTGTGCATGTGTGCAGTTGATTCCCGGTCACACGTTTTTCAATGCAATACAAATTAAGAATAATGGAAATCGATTTATGCACCCGAAAAAATTCCTTGTAATCAGCACTTTCTATAATCAGATGGCCTCGAAATTCAGAACGATTTTACGTGTGTTGTGTGTGCAAAAATGATAACGTAAACCTAAAAGTCATTTTTATCGAATTTGTTGTATAAAATGACGAAGAAGGAGAGGAAAAGAAATGCCTTTTTTTTAATACATAAATGACGAAAAATATAATTCACTTATCACTTTATTGTAGAGATTTAACCATCAATTTACACACCTCTATCTATACCTACCTACTCGTAAGTACGAGTAAGTCCGGTAAACGTAAGTAGAGGGCCAATTTTAAAAATCGACCTAATACCTACTAAAATACTTAGGAAGTAAATTGGATTATTTTCTGATTAATTACATCTAAAGAACGTAAGAAAACATAAATCAAACTAACATTTTTTTCCTCTTTCGTTTGATCGCTTTAAAATTGGGTATTCCATACGATTAGGGCACTGGTAAAATCCGCCCATTTTTTGGTAACTTTATTTTAACTCTTTAAAATTTAAAAATTAATATTTTTAGTGGGAGTAGAAGGCAGTAAATTGAACGAGTCTATAGATATAAGTGCCCCCCAAAACGTATTTTATTATGTAAATTGAGGAGTGTAAATTATGTCTAACCTCTCTGACCCTTCTACTAATTCCAGTGTTGTTGTTATGAACTGTAAAGACCGCAAAATAGTCTAGTGGCAAGCCTCAAAGAAATAGCTGAATACCCTACATTCCCTACAAATTGAAATCAAAATAGAGCATAACACTCGCTTTGACCTTTTGATATAACATCTTGGAAATTTAATTAATCTAGAATTTGGTTCAAAGAAAGGTCACCCGCAATTTCTTTTGTGAGAATAAAGAATTCTTGATGAAGTTACAGAAAGAGCTGATTACAGAAAATGGTTTGTCCAAGATATTGAAAAAATGCGTGGCGGTTTTTACGAAAATGATGGCCCATATTTTGATTAGATGCCCGAAAAATTTAGGTTTCATGCTTCTTGTAAAAATTAATAAATAAATATTATTGTACCCCCTACAATATTCAAACCTACCTACCTACCTTCGTGAACGAAACTTCAATAGACGAGTTAAAAATAAGGACTGACGGGAAGTTTTCATAGATCTTTTACAGTGGGTTTTTGAAGATGAACAGTGCTACACAAGTGAAGTTAACACAGCCAAAACGTGTATTTTTACATATTTACAATTAAAAAAGATAATATTGATGGGGACTCTAAAGGTCATTCATACAATTTTTGAAATTGAAATACCTACACACTGTGTAAACCCGTGTGGAATAGTAAAGTAAAAGATGAATTACCTGTGCTGACGGTAGAGTTGTTTGATAAGACACTTGGAGCTTTGATACCATAGATGCTGTTGTCTTTCTCCCAGAAACTGCCACATTCTGAGTCCGCTTTGATGGATTCATAACAGTTGTCCATTTGAATCACGTTTAGGACATCATCATATACCTCGGCATCATCTTGTATACTAATGTAATGACTGTCATCCTTGACACTTACTATACTCTCATAGTTGTAATTCAATTCACCGTGATCTCGCTTTAACGGTTTGACAATAGTTGCATATTTATCGGCAATATTTGTCAATACTTGCCTTTTTTCTCTATTTTTTTCTTCTAGATGTTCAGATGCAAATTTTGGTTCATGGTAAAGATTTTCTCCGTCACCTCGTTTTAGAAGATCTGGTATGTTTTTGTGATCTCGCTTTAACGGTTTGACAATAGTTGCATATTTATCGGCAATATTTGTCAATACTTGCCTTTTTTCTCTAATTTTTTCTTCTAGATGTTCAGATGCAAATTTTGGTTCATGGTAAAGATTTTCTCCGTCACCTCGTTTTAGAAGATCTGGTATGTTTTTGTTTTGATAATCTTTTGAAACATTATCAACACTGTTGCAAACATCAACATTGATATGGATATCAGGTTTTGAAGCATTTACCCACGTCATGTTTCCCATATTATGATTTCGATTCTTTTCGGGTAATTCTGGTACTACTTCATCGAATTCTTTTAGAAATTTCTTTTCTGGTATTTCGGGTACATAGTTCTTTTCAGTGTAATAGTTTAATTCTTCATAGGTGTCATCAATTTCACAATGACTTAAGTTGGGAAGACTTTGGTACGTTGCTGATGGCAGATTGTTTAGATGCAATGAAGAGGTATTTTTAACAATTTTTTCTTCTTTATCTTTGGCATTCAATTCAATGTATGTATAAATTTCATAATCATTTACATCATCTTGGTAATTTTTTTCCTGAGTGTTTGTATTGACTATTGCTTTATCTACAATACTAGTTGTTTTATTGTCTTTGCTTAATGTTCTCCATAGGAATGAATTATTAGGTTTACTAAGTACAATTTTTGGTTCATTATCAGTCTTATCGGTACAGCTGAAGGGATTGGGGTCCTGAGTTATTATTTCATTTTGTTCTTTAGAATTGGTAGACTCTTTTGGGATTGAGACTATTTCATTCTCTTTGTTTTGATCTTCTTCCATGCATAGGTACCTTAGGTATTTACTCAGCGTATCCAGCTCCAAACGACTCTTATCCAGGAATTTACAGCTGGAGATTTTATCTAAGAACTCAAACAAATTTCTTTTACCCTTGTTTTTCATTTGATAAGATAACGTTTTACACACTGCACCTTGACAAGTTGTGAATTTGTTTCACCATAAATCTCTATCGATTTGTCCGATTTCAATGAAATTTACCAAAAATGTTCATCACTTAGTAGAAATTTGCTCGTTAAATTTGGGGACCCATATTAGGCGATAACGTTTTACACACTGCACCTGGACAAGTTGTGAATTTGTTTCACCATAAATCTCCATCGATTTGTCCGATTTCAATGAAATTTACCAAAAATGTTCATCACTTAGTAGAAATTTGCTCGTTAAATTTGGGGACCCATATTAGGTACCCTTTTCTGGATGAATTCCACAGTTCAATTAACTACTTGTTAATAAAGCCTAGCACCTAGACTTTTTATTCTTTTCTACGAATTATGCAAAAAATCAATTCGAATTTCCGGTTAAAAAGGAGAAAACTATGTGGGAAACATGACGTGGGTAAATGCTTCAAAACCTGATATCCATATCAATGTTGTTGTTTGCAACAGTGTTGATAATGTTTCAAAAGATTATCAAAACAAAAACATACCAGATCTTCTAAAACGAGGTGACGGAGAAAATCTTTACCATGAACCAAAATTTGCATCTGAACATCTAGAAGAAAAAATTAGAGAAAAAAAGAAAAAATGATAATATAATTATAATAGATAGACTAAATAAGCGTCTACAAATTGAATACAAACAATTTATCATTCTCCTGAGTCTATGTAATACATAAACATATACTTTGGTAATACATAATAACATAAAGTTATCCAATGAAGACTTATAGGTATAATAGGCTTAATAGGTATCGACTAATTATGCATTTTGAAACAATTTAACCAGAAACTAGATTAATCTTTTAGGTAGGATTTATTTCTAGGAGCGATTTTTTTTTTTTTTTTTTTTTTTTTTTTTAAGCCTCTAATATTGATTTCTTCGTCTGAAATCGTCGCGATAGTGTGGGATTTATGTTTCTCTCTGGAGTACTTTATTTGGTGTTGTATGGACTTGTACGTATGTACAATAGACAGGGACGTTTACAGCGGGGGTTAACTCCAACATTGGGGCCTTCCTCGCAATATTTTTAGACTTACACTCCGGAGGTCCCGGGTTCGATTACCGGCGGGGTCGAAGTATTTTCGGGTCTTCTCTTGGTTCGTTCTCGGAAGGGCTTTCTCCTATCCTGTCTTCCTTCTCTTTGCTTTTGGGATGATAAGACCTTAGCGGTTACAGTTCCCTTTATTAAACCTCTTTTTTTCCTCTTACAGTTTACACGAACAGTACTTACCTACACTAGTTACTCGTGTTTCATTTTCCTTTTTTAGGGGTTGGACTGCTGAAATGGTTCCCCCTTGAAGATCCCGTTCCCAGATGGGCTCTACTGATCCTGGCCCTGACAATAGAGAGCTTGGCATGTGTGGCATTTGTAGTGATATGTGTTTCCGTGCATTCCGATGAAGTTTGACTGGTGAGAACATTATTGTGCCGAGGTCTCAACATGAAGTTGTCACTCTGGGATGGTGTGAGATATTGACGAAGAGTCATCCACTTTTTTTTGAAAACTTTTTGACCTGAAGACCTTTTCGGACAAGGACTCTGTTATACCTAGTCCCTCTGTAAATAAAGCCGTATTTTATTATTTCTCTCTGTGGCATTTTCGCCAAGGAGATATGAATTTTCAACATTAACACCCTGACTTCCAAAGCATATTCCATGGTGTTTACCCACATAGATGCTGGGTCAACACGAGAACACCAGAAAGTAACCCGTTGAAATATTTGCAATCGATAAACGATTAGGTACAATTGGTGGGCATGAAAACTTTTTGACCTGAAGACCTTTTCGGACAGGGACTCTGTTATAGTCCCTCTGTAAATAAAGCCGTATTTTATTATTTCTCTCTGTGGCATTTTTGCCAAGGAGATATGAATTTTCAAAATTAACACCCTGACTTCCAAAGCATATTCCATGGTGTTTACCCATATAGATGCTGGGTCAACACGAGAACACCAGAAAGTAACCCGTTGAAATATTTGCAATCGATAAACGATTAGGTACAATTGGTGGGCATCGAACCCGCGACCTTCTGCATGGTAAGCAAGCGCGGTACCACCGGGATAACCGTGTCCTCAAAATAGACATAGAGTTACCTTCCGCCCTATATCTTTCTAATTCCGCTTCAGTACTTTCAATAAAAACAATATTTTGTTTTCGTTGTGCTCCCGTTTTGTCTAAATTGGCACTCTCTCAAGTAAAAAATTGTCTGTCTCGCTCAATTTTCAACAAATATCTGCATCTCCATTGGTTTTAATGTTATTTGGAGAGATGGAGAGTTTGAAGTGATAAATTTAGACTGGTGTTGTCGTCATTGGAACCTTGGTCTATTATTTGCGTTGACTTCATCTGAATTGGCACCATGGCAGCCTTGTCCTCTGGGTTTTGCCCTAATTTCCCTTATTGAAATTTTGAAAATATGTAGAATGGGTTCCTGAAAAATTAAAGTTTTTTGCCTATTGAGAAAGAGTATTCGTAATCTAGTCTAGGTACCTACATGGTATACATCTCCAAATAATAAAATAATTATTTAATGTACGAAAAAACTTGATTTCTGCCTCGGTGGTGTAGTGGTCAAGGCGCTCGCCTGGTAAACAGGAGGGCGTGGGTTCAATCACTTCAATCCCAGCTGAGGTATGGAATTTTATCCTCAATAGGTATAATTTGAGAATTTGACCACAATAATAGTAGTAGCCTACTGCTGGAGTAAAGGGACTTTTCAGGCCTATGCGAGCAGTATAAATAAGCACTATTATCATTATTATTATTATTTCTTCTTCCAATGTTTCAATACACATTGATACTGAATTTCTCAATTTGATCTGATTCTCAGACAATTTCATAAATTATTTCTTCTTCCAATGTTTCAATACACATTGATACTGAATTTCTCAATTTGATCTGATTCTCAGACAATTTCATCTTCTTCCAATGTTTCAATACACATTGATACTGAATTTCTCAATTTGATCTGATTCTCAGACAATTTCATAATCTCAACATAATCCCCAATAAGACAAACAACTTATTCTTCGCACATTCCAAATAATTACTTCATATTTTATTTGTAAAGATCATCATGGCTTCGAAATGATTTTAGGAGATAATCACTCAATCTTGGATCACGAATGTTTTTATAGGTACTTATTGACTTTAGGTTGGATTAGGATATTTTTGACTCATCAGGGTATAACAATCTGCCTGCTAATTTTACCTACAAATACACCTAGGTATCTATTATTTAACCAAAAGGTCAGTTTTGTATGTGTTTGCACGCTAAGTTTTGTGTTGATTTTTTTTATGTATACCTACCAAAAATATCGTGTACAATATCGCATTTATGTTCTTGCTTGCATGTTTGTTCATAAGTTATAGGTGGATTATGTATACCTACCAAAAATATCGTGTACAATATCGCATTTATGTTCTTGCTTGCATGTTTGTTCATAAGTTATAGGTGGAAGTGAGCTCAAGTGTTTTCTGAGGCTTCTTTCTCGTCTGTTTTAATTTTTATAGGCACATATTTCTGTAGCTTTTATATTTATTTTGTCTATCTACTTATATTTATTTTGTCAGCATGCTTTTGTCTAGCTTGCCTATATGTAAATAAATACCTAGCTATTGTTAGAATAGAATTAGGTACATACCTACCTATGTTATCAGATATTGGGAATTTTGAAAGCCATTTTTGTTTTCAGATAAACTAGAATTTATTTTTGAATTTAGGTAGCATGTATTTAGGATTCATCAGAGAACTGGAAGCACAAAAGGTAAGTCTAATAATCTTATGTTAGAAATCTGTTGTAATAATCAAATAATCTGTTGTAAATTTGTCAATTGATACCTACTTGGTTTGGTTATTCAAACTTCAAACCTATTTAATTTAAATAATTAGGTACCTATGTAGGTATATTGAAAGAAAGAAGAGCCATCTTCTCGGAAAATCCAGAGATAATAGTCTAAAGGTAGGTACTAGGGGTAGCTAGGCATAGGGAAAGGGAATCCAAGACAAGTATTTTTATGAACGCCTTATATTTATGCTAATTCTGCAATGTGCCAAGCATTAAAGATTATTTAAATGAGTGCTACCTCTATCTACCTGGACATAGATCTGGTAGGTAGGTACCTACCTTATATATGTTTCTTGTTTTTCTCCCTCTAGTTTCTTCAATGATGTAAATTTGTGTTACAACTTACAACACAGGGCAATAAAAATCAATGAGTTATATCCAATATGCACCTCGCTGTGGAGTAGGTAGACTGTTTGTAGAAATTAGGGGTATTTTATTTATGTGAAATGGAAATTTTTCCTAATCCAAAATATTCCACTGTGGTCACTTTTTTTATCCCCACCACAGCCTACCTTAAATATGTTTCTTGTTTTTCTCCCTCTAGTTTCTTCAATGATGTAAATTTGTGTTACAAATTACAACACAGGGCAATAAAAATCAATGAGTTGTACCAATATGCACCTCGCTGTAGAGTAGGTAGACTGTAGAAATAGTGTTCACCTAGATGTAATAATTATGTCGTTAGCATTCCTTAATGCTTGAGTATAAGTGTATCTTAATGACCGGACTTCAGATAATCGAGAGCAACGTCCATCCATCTACCGAGTGTGAAGCAATTTCCCAAAGAATGGCCATCCGGTATGGGATTATTATTTATAGGTAATTATATTTAGAACGTTAAGTAGGTAACGTATAGGTTCTTATCCTATATTGAGATATTGTATTCTTCAGAGATAATTCTAATTTCTTACGTAGGTATCTAAAACCTAATGTACCATAAATCTTATAGAGTTCCGCAGATAGGTAATACGAGCACTTGCATTTTCTTCAGGATATTATAGATTAAATTGATTGATAGCTATCTGAATAATTATCTTTAAAACCCAATGTACCATAAATCTTACAGAGTTCCGCAGATAGGTAATACGAGCACTTGCATTTTCTTCAGGATATTATAGATTAAATTGATTGATAGCTATCTGAATAATTATCTGATTTCTGATTGATAGACAGATGGGTATCTACTAGATAGGTAGGTACATAATAAAATCATGTATGTACCTACCTAATTATCATGAATAGACAACCTCGGTCATTTCCAATTTTTAGTTAAATAAAAAGATTCTTCTTCCAAAAGCAGGAAAATATCAATTTGACAGGATTCTGTTCAGTATTTCTCAAGATATAGGCAAAATAGGTACCTACGTTTGTCGCTTAGGGAGGGGTTCGAGCCCATTTTTGGCCGAAATTTTTGTCAAACTCAAAACTCAGTTCATTGAATAATATGAGAAAATTCAATTCAATGCAATTCCCTTTCTCTCTCTCTCTCTCGCTCTCTTTCTCTTCACAATTGCGTTACTACCTATCTTACTTGAGATCTCAGTAATCTCAGACATATTTCAGTCTCTCATGTCTCATCATAGTTGAGGACAAGATCACATGCTCTACAAACCTACATTTAACCTGAACTTAAGATATCTTGAGATTTGACCCGACTTGACTTCGTGTTCTCTGTACTCTGTAACTAGTCTATACTCTGTACTAGTCTGTTCACTGTACTAGTCTGTTTACTGTACTACTAGTCTGTACTCTGTAACTGGTCTGTACTCTGTAACCTGTAACTAGTCTGTACTCTGTACTAGTCTGTTCACTGTACTAGTCTGTTTACTGTACTACTAGTCTGTACTCTGTAACTGGTCTGTACTCTGTACTAGTCTGTACTCTGTAACTAGTCTGTACTCTGTAACTAGTGTTTGTACTAGTCTGTACTCTGTACTAGTCTGTACTCTGTAACTAGTCTGTACTCTGTACTAGTCTGTACTCTGTACTAGTCTGTACTCTGTAACTAGTGTTTGTACTCTGTACTAGTCTGTACTCTGTAACTAGTCTGTACTCTGTAACTAGTGTCTGTACTAGTCTGTTCACTGTACTACTAGTCTGTACTCTGTACTTAGTAATTTAGTGGTTTAGTGAACTTTCGTACACAGAGAAAGGATCCTATGAGGCTCCCTGAAGACCTTATGTGGGCCCTTCGTTGGATTCTTTTTAGGTGATTTTAGTAGATTATAACCAAAGTGGGGTGCTAGTCTGTACTCTGTAACTAGTCTGTACTCTGTAACTAGTCTGTACTCTGTAACTAGTGTCTGTACTCTGTACTTAGTAATTTAGTGGTTTAGTGAACTTTCGTACACAGAGACCTTATGTGGGCTCTTCGTTGGATTCCTTTTAGGTGATTTTAATAGATTATAAACATCTTTTAAGTGGGGTGGCATGAACGACTTGCTAAAAGGTTAAAGCGCCTCATTAAAGGGAAAAAATCTTTTTCTTTCACACATTTTGGGCCCATCTCAGCTTCTACAAGATCTCAGGTTCACATTTACCTCCTGTTGCAATTCATTATAAATCCTGTGACCAATCACAGAGCGTTTAGAAATGTGATAAGAAATGGCGATCTTTTTTCATCGAAATCTCTGGAACAAGACATCCTAGAGACAAAATTATTTTTGATTTCGTAATTTTTTGACGCATTCTATCAAATAATCGACAGAAATAGGTGACTTTTTGAAAATCGAGGTTGTCTATTTACATTAAAAACTTTAATACCTAATAATAATTGTTCTTGAGTTCTTGAACCTATTAGTCTTATAATTATTTCCTTCTCCTTAGGTATGGGTTCAGGTCTTCAGGTAGCTGATGATTACCTACGTTTGTCGCTTAGGGAGGGGTTCGAGCCCATTTTTGGCCGTAATTTCTAGCTGATGATTACCTACGTTTGTCGCTTAGGGAGGGGTTCGAGCCCATTTTTGGCCGTAATTTTTGTCAAACTCAAAACTCAGTTCATTGAATAATATGAGAAAATTCAATTCAATGCAATTCCCTTTCTCTCTCTCTCTTTTTTCTCTCTCTTCTCTCTCTCTCGCTCTCTTTCTCTTCACAATTGCGTTACTATCTTACTTGAGATCTCAGTAATCTCAGACATATTTCAGTCTCTCATCATAGTTGAGGACAAGATCACATGCTCTACAAATCTACATTTAACCTGAACTTAAGATATCTTGAGATTTGACCTAACTTGACTTCGTGTTCTCTGTACTAGTCTGTGCTCTGTAACTAGTCTGTTCACTGTACTACTAGTCTGTACTCTGTAACTAGTCTGTACTCTGTACTAGTCTGTACTCTGTACTACTAGTCTGTTCTCTGTAAGGTACTCTGTAAGTCTGTAACTAATCTGTTCACTGTACTACTAGTCTGTACTCTGTAACTAGTCTGTACTCTGTACTAGTCTGTACTCTGTACTACTAGTCTGTTCTCTGTAACTAGTCTGTAGTCTGTGCTAGTCTGTTCACTGTACTACTAGTCTGTACTCTGTAACTAGCCTGTACTCTGTAACTAGTCTGTACTCTGTACTAGTCTGTTCACTGTACTACTAGTCTGTACTCTGTAATACTAGTCTGTACTCTGTAACTAGTCTGTACTCTGTAACTAGTTGTTCACTGTACTACTAGTCTGTACTCTGTAACTAGTCTGTACTCTGTAACTAGTCTGTACTCTGTACTAGTCTGTACTCTGTAACTAGTCTGTACTCTGTACTAGTCTGTACTCTGTAACTAGTCTGTACTCTGTACTAGTCTGTACTCTGTAACTAGTCTGTACTCTGTACTAGTCTGTACTCTGTAACTAGTCTGTACTCTGTACTAGTCTGTACTCTGTAACTAGTCTGTACTCTGTACTAGTCTGTACTCTGTAACTAGTCTGTACTCTGTACTAGTCTGTACTCTGTAACTAGTCTGTACTCTGTACTAGTCTGTACTTCTGTACTAGTCTGTACTCTGTACTAGTCTGTACTCTGTAACTAGTCTGTACTCTGTAACTAGTGTCTGTACTCTGTACTAGTCTGTTCACTGTACTAGTCTGTACTCTGTAACTAGTCTGTACTCTGTAACTAGTCTGTACTCTGTACTAGTCTGTACTCTGTACTAGTCTGTACTCTGTAACTAGTCTAATAATAGGTACTTATATGATGTGATTTGTTAGAGTGTTAGAGAGCTTTTTTAAACTCGAGTATTTTCCCCCAATTCTTCCCCACATCAATTCCATTGGTTTCTCGTCCCATATTTCCAGTGTCCGCGTTCATCGATACGAGTGACGAGTGGGTAGACGTTGAGCAATCGGATCACGAGGATCATATCTTTGTGTAAGTGTTACCAAAATGACTAACCAATCACCAATAGGAAACTTAACTCACTAAATATTATTAGGATAAAAAGTATCTGCCTAAAATACAAAGTTATAACTATAAAGGAAGGTTTCCTTATCTGTTACTTTGATGACAAAATTAAATAAATTATTGAAACATGTATTTATTATTTATTTACGTAATGACAGTTTAAATTAAGAAAGAAAAAAATCTTTTCTTCTTACCTGGTTCAAAACTGTAAAACAGTTTTGTTTGTGGTAGACATCATTAGTACAAGCTCAATCATTGATCTAATTAATCCATAGCTACCTCTATTATACATTAGGCACCAGAAGAATGATTATTATGACTTCTGAATTTCACCTGTATGACTTATCAATTTGTTATGAGTGGCCAAATGGTCATAATTCATAATCCTTTCCCTAATCCATTATTAATTCTTAGAAACTATTCAAAGATTATTATTTAACAGGAGACTTGGTCTCCTAAGTCAAAATCTTTCAAAAATTTTATCAATAGTTGAGAATCTGCTCCGAAAGCTGTCGCGCTGTCAGGAAGTAAACCTGTTTTCACCTTCTTGTGACTTTCACTGAAAAAAAGTCGGTGGTTCTTTGACAAGGGGCGATATCAAATTGATTTACTTTCCTTTATCGATTTGTCTGTCAGTGACTAATGCAAAAAATAACTACCTAGGTACTTACTTTGTCTTTAGATAGAGATTAATTATGGTTAAAAAAAAAAAAACTTTGATACCATTACCTAAGAATTCAAACGTCCAACTCAAAACCCAATGTGTCCCATATTTTAGATACCTTCCCAGAAAGGTCAGCCGATCGAGCACGAAGAAAAAAGGTTGGATTCAAAAGGTTCGGCGACAAAGGTCCAAACTGACAAATGTGCGACAGATCTTGACACCGAAAAAAGGTAAAAATGTGTTCTGCTCGCTAAAATTCGCCCAAGGGAGAAGACTTTAAAAAGTGTCTTGAGGCAATAATAATGAATTTCTTTTAAAATCAACACTCTTCAGATTCTTTCAAAGAGAGAGAGAGATTGAAGCTAAGCAGCTATGAAAATACATGCTGCACATGAGGTGGTAAAAGTCTAAAAAAAAAAGAGGTGTCAAAGATACGAGTATTCTGAAGAGTGTTATCTTCTAACAACAATATTAACAAGAACAAAAGCTGTGGTGAAAGTTATAACAAATTAACCTCAACCGAATGGAATGGTAGATATGTAATTTAATGTTTTTATAACTGTGCTCAAAAGCTTTTGTAACCCTACTCAACTTTAGTAGGTAACTAGCTCGAGATAAATTAAAAAGTAGTGATAAAACTGTCTGGAATCTGGAACTAACAGTCTCTGGATCTTTGAGAAGTTTAACTATCGTTTGTGTCAAAGTGGTGATGGATTTTAACATAAAATCTGCAGACAGTTTCCGTACTAATTCCCTCTTTGTTTGCTTTATCTACCAACTATAAAAATGTTTGTTTTGTTTGTACCTATCAACTACAAAAATGTGTTCTAACAATACTACCTCCTTGTCTAACATGGTTAAATATCCGTTGTCGAGCGTTACTTTTTTATTTTGGTTTTAGCATTTTAGTTTTTCTCACATATTTCCTTGGATACTCGTATATCTTGCCTTTTTTTACATGATTACATGTCTGGGATCAATGTAATCATGTAGAGCTCGACTGCACGACATTTTTTGATTGATAACAATGAGGCTCAAGTAGAATTTAGATGACTTTTGGGTACACAACTACACGCAATGCAAGCGCATGAATTTTTATTTAGGTTGAGCTAGGTATTTGACCTCTACTTATGGTTTAACAAAAATTAAAAAAATAACAGAACTGGGTATTTTTAACTATCTATCACCATAGGTAGGTAATAAGCTATTGAAAAGATCAAAATGTCTGTAGGTAACTGACTACTCGGTGGTATAGAAGTAGGAAATTCTGTGACAATAATAGGTAGGTACTTATATGATGTGATCTGTTAGAGAGCTTTTTTAAACTCGAGTATTTTCCCCCAATTCTTCCCCACATCAATTCCATTGGTTTCTCGTCTGTACTCTGTACTAGTCTGTACTCTGTAACTAGTCTGTACTCTGTACTAGTCTGTACTCTGTAACTAGTCTGTACTCTGTAACTAGTCTGTAGTTCTCTGTAACCTGTAACTAGTCTGTACTCTGTACTAGTCTGTTCACTGTACTAGTCTGTTTACTGTACTACTAGTCTGTACTCTGTAACTGGTCTGTACTCTGTAACCTGTATAAAACGGTTCGTAAAGAGATCCTTCCTTCAAGCAAGTACGTAAAGAGACAACTTTAAACGAATGACTTCATGAGGATTGCTTGAGCTTTTAAGAGTGATTAGAAAAAGTGAAAAACGGTTCGTAAAGAGATCTCTCCTTCAAGCAAGTACGTAAAGAGACAACTTTAAACGAATGACTTCATGAGGATTGCTTGAGCTTTTAAGAGTGATTAGAAAAAGTGACAGAGTTACTTATTTGGTAGACTTGTAAGATTTTTGATTGGAGGGATCCTTTGAAAACGTGTCAGAGAAGTATGGTGTTAGGTACCCACTATTTGGATTGTTTTGATGTTTTGATTTAATTTTAAGGAGATGTATTAGATGTAGGTATACCTTTATTTACTCGTACCTACCTACATATATTGATCGCTTAACTTTTAATTGAACAAAGTTTTTATGCATGCATATTTCATTGCATATCAAAATATCGCATACACATAAATAGCTCTACCTACCTCCACATACATAATCTGTATCATACGTCATAGGACTCAACAACAACACGTCTCAATATCATTTCACATTGATAACATATAGGTATTTACATGCTCGCACATATTAGGTAGGTATTTGTTTACATGCATAGGTTACCTTTATTTACTCGTACCTACCTACATATATTGATCGCTTAACTTTTAATTGAACAAAGTTTTTATGCATGCATATTTCATTGTATGAGAAAATTCAATTCAATGCAATTCCCTTTCTCTCTCTCTCTCGCTCTCTTTCTCTTCACAGTTGCGTTACTACCTATCTTACTTGAGATCTCAGTAATCTCAGACATATTTCAGTCTCTCATGTCTCATCAATATCATAGTTGAGGACAAGATCACATGCTCTACAAATCTACATTTAACCTGAACTGAAGATATCTTGAGATTTGACCCGACTTGACTTCGTGTTCTCTGTACTAGTCTGTTCACTGTACTAGGTACTAGTCTGTACTCTGTAACTAGTCTGTTCACTGTACTACTAGTCTGTGCTCTGTAACTAGTCTGTAGTCTGTGCTAGTCTGTTCACTGTACTACTAACTACTAGTCTGTACTCTGTACTTAGTAATTTAGTGGTTTAGTGAGCTTTCATACACAGAGACCTTATGTGGGCTCTTCGTTGGATTCCTTTTAGGTGATTTTAGTAGATTATAAACATCTTTTAAGTGGGGTGGCATGAACGACTTGCTAAAAGGTTAAAGCGCCTCATTAAAGGGAAAAAATCTTTTTCTTTGGAATCTCTGCTCTTTGAGAAGTACCTACATTACCGGCCTTATTCTACCCTTTAACCAGTTTGACCTTTGAAAAAGATGTCCTCCTTCTGGACACCAAATACTTGTAACATCATAGTACGTTGAAATCTGGGCAATGGTTTCACCTCTCAAAAAGGATGTGTGTCCATGTCCAGTTGTCCAGTCACCTCTCCAGACACACACCACTCTCAACGGAGCTCAACTTCAGTGGATAATGTAACCCCCTCGTTACAAACCCTACCGCTGTGGACGTTTCTATGTCAAAATGGTCATATTCGTTTTATTCAGAAGACAATGACCATAAATGAGAGTTTGCTAATGTTCTTGTTACGAAACATATTGGAGAGGGCAAAGATGCTGGGATGATGTCATCTAGCAATTCATTAACACCGGATATTCGCCGGACATACTCTCCTGATATCTTATCGGAACCGGTTCTGTAGTTTTCTGGTTTAAAGGATGTTGATTTCTAATTAAGATCATCATCCGGTTTTATCCATATAAAACCCAGACATTGCCCGTAGCACGGTGTGTAAACATTTCATTCATTGAGGTTTTAATGTTGTGATAATTATTGATAATTGATTGTCTTCCTTTGATCTCGCCAGCTTCCGTTCTCTCGAAATTCATTGATTTCTTCGCCTGAAATCGTCGCGATAGTGTGGGATTTATGTTTCTCTCTGGAGTACTTTATTTGGAGTTGTATGGACTTGTATGTACAATAGACAGGGACGTTTACAGCGGGGGTTAACTCCAACATTGGGGCCTTCCTCGCAACATTTTTAGACTTACACTTGTATGTACAATAGACAGGGACGTTTACAGCGGGGGTTAACTCCAACATTGGGGCCTTCCTCGCAACATTTTTAGACTTACACTCCGGAGGTCCCGGGTTCGATTACCGGCGAGGTCGAAGTATTTTCGGCTTTTCTCTTGGTTCGTTCTGGGAAGGGCTTTCTCCTATCCTGTCTTCCTTCTCTTTGCTTTTGGGACGATAAGACCTTAGCGGTTACAGTTCCCTTTATTAAACCTCTCCACTCCGGAGGTCCCGGGTTCGATTACCGGCGGGGTCGAAGTATTTTCGGCTCTTCTCTTGGTTCGTTCTCGGAAGGGCTTTCTCCTATCCTGTCTTCCTTCTCTTTGCTTTTGGGACGATAAGACCTTAGCGGTTACAGTTCCCTTTATTAAACCTCTTTTTTTTTTCTTTTACACGAATAGTACTTACCTATACTAGTTACTCGTGTTTCATTTTCTTTTTTTAGGGGTTGGGCTTCTGAAATGGTTCCCCCTTGAAGATCCCGCTCCCAGATGTGCTCTACCTACTGATCCTGGCCCTGACAATAGAGAGCTTGGCATGTGTGGCATTTGTAGTGATATGTGTTTCCGTGCATTCCGATGAAGTTTGACTGGTGAGAACATTATTGTGCCGAGGTCTCAACATGAAGTTGTCACTCTGGGATGGTGTGAGATATTGACGAAGAGTCATCCACTTTTTTTGAAAACTTTTTGACCTGAAGACCTTTTCGGACAGGGACTCTGTTATAGTCCCTCTGTAAATAAAGCCGTATTTTATTATTTCTCTCTATGGCATTTTCGCCAAGGAGATATGAATTTTCAACATTAACACACTGACTTCCAAAGCATATTCCATGGTGTTTACCCACATAGATGCTGGGTCAACACGAGAACACCAGAAAGTAGTAACCCGTTGAAATATTTTCAATCGATAAACGATTAGACACAATTGGTGGGTATCGAACCCGCGACCTTCTGCATGGTAAGCAAGCACGGTACCACCAGGATAACCGTGTCCTCAAAATAGACATAGAGTTATGGTATTATCAGTAATGATCCCAGTGGTTGCCTATCCTTAAGTTTATTCTAGAGTGCCGATCCTTAAGTTGATAGAGTTATGGTATTATCAGTAATGATCCCAGTGGTTGCCTATCCTTAAGTTTATTCTAGAGTGCCGATCCTTAAGTTCAGAGTTGCCGAAGTCCAAGGCAGCAAGATCAATGTTCTGATTATAGACTAGCTCATTATGTCCACACCCATCATGTCATAGCAATCTCGGTCCAAGATGATAATTATGATTGTGAGATAATCCTAGCTACATCCATAATGACTGTTCTGAGCAATAGTTCACCTCCTCTGCGATAGAAGTATGAAATTTAGGACTCGGTTGTGTTTTAGCCTGCGTTATGAAAATAAAGTTAATTTGGTTATTTGTTAGGTGTCCCTAAAAATAACAATTTCACACTGAAAATTGAAAATTCTTGGAGTCCTACGAATACAATGGAATGGACAAGTTTTTCCTGACCAAGGCACATGTGACAACTTTTTTTTTCCAACAGGGTCAAAATTTACATATATCTGATCTGATGTACATTAGGTAATTATATCTACCAATCATCCTTATCTTTCTCCTTAATAGTGGCGAGATGATTGAGTGAGAAAAAGGCCATTTTGATGGGAAATCAAGGTCTAAGAAAGTAATTCCTCAGCATCAGTAATCAACATGTGTCTGACTAACCCCCAAGTTACCAGATATGTTTGTTTTTCTGCAATACCTTATAGGTAGGTAATAAGAATCCCAATTTCTAATAAGAATCCCATTGGGGATAGGGATTTCTTGATTGCTTTTTTTTTTTCCCAACAGGGTCCAACATTTACATATCTGATGTACATTAGGTAATTATCTACCAATCATCCTTATCTTTCTCCTTAATAGTGGCGAGATGATTGAGTGAGAAAAAGGCCATTTTTATGGAAAATCAAGGTCTAAGAAAGTAATTCCTCAGCATCAGTAATCAACATGTGTGTCTGACTTACCCCCAAGTTACCAGACATGTTTATTTTTCTGCAATACCTTATAGGTAGGTAATAAGAATCCCAATTTCTAATAAGAATCCCATTGGGGATAGGGATTTCTTGATTGCTTTTTTCCCTGTACTACATTAATTATTACGACCTTACCTTATCCAATATCCATTTCGTAAGGAAGTGATTTCCTTTGATTCCAACACCTTTCGCTAATCTCTCTGCTTCAGTAAACTCCTCTCCAATGATGGGAGATCTAATTATTTTGATTCTTCGCCCAAATGATGATGTAGATCTTATACAGATAAGGATTTGGCATGGAACTATGGATTAGAAACGCTTTAATCTCCCCCATTCTAATGGTCTTCTGCATAATAGCCTGAGTCATGCAAGCCTTACGAATTGAGTTTGCCAGTGAGTGCAAAAAAATCATCAATGCGATATACGGTACCTCGGGGTGACTTTGGTACACAAGGAATTCTACACTGTTAAATACAAACTTTAACTTATTCAGTAATTCCGTCTAAGTAGTGCAGTTGCCAAGGCATTGGATTCCTTACCGAGGGGACTGGGGTTCGAATCCCAGTGGCGAGGTGATTGAGTGAGAAGTAGACCATTTCTATAGAAAATTAGGGCCTAAGAAAATTCCTCAGCATCAGTAATAAAACAAGTGACCGACTTAACCTCGGGGTGACTTTCGTACACAAGGAATTCTACACTGTTAAATACAAACTTTAACTTATTCAGTAATTCGTCTAAGTAGTGCAGTTGCCAAGACATTGGATTCCTTACTGAGGGGACTCGGGTTCGAATCCCAGTGGCGAGATGATTGAGTGAGAAGTAGACCATTTCTAGACTTTGGTACACAAGGAATTCTACACTGTTACAAACTTTAACTTATCCAGTAATTCCGTTTAAGTAGTGTAGTTGCCAAGACAATGGATTCCTTACTGAGGGGACTCGGGTTCGAATCCCAGTGGCGAGATGATTGAGTGAGAAGTAGACCATTTCTATAGAAAATTAGGGCCTAAGAAAATTCCTCAGCATCAGTAATAAAACAAGTGACCGACTTACCCCCAAGTTACCAGAAATGTTCATTTTTCTGCAATACTTAGGTACCTACTCATTTATTTATTCAATACAAAGATGTAATGGCCAAATGGGTACTTAATACTTATAGTACAGGTCTTTTTCTTTAATGTCATGCAAGATAAAACAATGGCACGAGAAACGAAAACTGTTTTTCTGGATTTTTGTCTAGAATTGATCAAAATTTGAATAGATACTGACCTAGGTAATATTCAGTCTTATTTTCCCTGTCACCTAAGAAAATTCCTCAGTATCAGCAATAAAACAAGTGACCGACTTACCCCCAAGTTACCAGACATGTTTATTTTTCTGCAATAGTTAGGTACTCATTTATATATTCAACACAAAGAAGTAATGGCCAAATGGGTACTTAATACTTATAGTACAGGTCTTTTTCTTTAATGTCATGCAAGATAAAACAATGGCACGAGAAACGAAAACTGTTTTTCTGGATTTTTGTCTAGAATTGATCAAAATTTGAATAGATACTGACCTAGGTAATATTCAGTCTTATTTTCCCTGTCACATAATCGGATAGGTTTCACCGATTACCTTTCTAGAGTGAAATTTTCATCAAACCAAAAAACTAACAATATTTGACTGAAAGAAAAATCGTCTGTTTACCATTGTGTTTTTTGATCAAATTACTATCAAAACATTTTGATGGATGTCTAAATTGCTTGATTGAGGACTAGGCCTTATTAATATGTCAAGGTAGCTCTGAAGGAATTGCACATTACATTGAGATTTTGAATTGATTTTTACAGCGCAAGATAATTACAAGATCAAAGTGGATTAATGACGTAAATGTTGATCTTGTTTGTTTTTATGCCGGCGATAGTTGCTGGATTTCGATATTCGATTAGTGAAATCCTAAAGAACTCCGATGTTTTCATCCGCCCAAATGATGATGTAGATGTGATACTAATTTGGATTTGGCATGGAACTATGGATTAGAAACGCTTTAATCTCCCCCATTCTAATGGTCTTCTGCATAATAGCCTGAGTCATTCAAGCCTCATAGAGTTATGGTATTATCAGTAATGATCCCAGTGGTTGCCTATCCTTAAGTTTGTACTAGAGTGCCGATCCTTAAGTTCAGAGTTGCCGAAGTCCAAGGCAGCAAGATCAATGTTCTGATTATAGACTATCTCATTATGTCCACATAATTACTTCATATTTTATTTGTAAAGATCATAATGGCTTCGAAATGATTTTAGGAGATAATCACTCAATCTTGGATCACGAATGTTTTTATACTTATTGACTTTAGGTTGGATTAGGATATTTTTGACTCATCAGGGTATAACAATCTGCCTGCTAATTTTACCTACAAATACACCTAGGTATCTATTATTTAACCAAAAGGTCAGTTTTGTATGTGTTTGCACGCTAAGTTTTGTGTTGATTTTTTTTATGTATACCTTTGTGAGATAATCCTAGCTACATCCATAATGACTGTTCTGAGCAATAGTTCATCTCCTCTGCGATAGAAGTATGAAATTTGTATGAAATTTAGGACCCAGTTTGTGTTAGCCTGCCTTAAGGAAATAGAGTTCATTTGGTTATTTGTTAGGTGTCCCTAAAAATAACAATTTCACACTGAAAATTGAAAATTCTCGGAGTCCTACGAATACAATGGAATGGACAAGTTTGTCCTGACCAAGGCACATGTGACAACTTTTTTTTCCCAACAGGGTCCAAAATTTACATATCTGATGTACATTAGGTCTTTATCTACCAATCATCCTTATCTTTCTCCTTAATAGTGGCGAGATGATTGAGTGAGAAAAAGGCTATTTTGATGGAAAATCAAGGTCTAAGAAAGTAATTCCTCAGCATCAGTAATCAACATGTGTCTGACTAACCCCCAAGTTACCAGACATGTTTGTTTTTCTGCAATACCTCATAGGTAGGTAATAAGAATCCCATAGGTAATAAGAATCCCAATTTCTAATAAGAATCCCCATAGGTAATAAGAATCCCAATTCCTAATAAGAATCCCATAGGTAATAAGAATCCCAATTTCTAATAAGAATCCCCATAGGTAATAAGAATCCCAATTTCTAATAAGAATCCCCATAGGTAATAAGAATCCCACAATTTCTAATAAGAATCCCATAGGTAATAAGAATTCCAATTTCTAATAAGAATCCCATTGGGGATTGGGATACCTTGATTGCTTTTTTCCCTGCTCTAAATCAATTATTACGAACTTACCTTATATAATATATATCCAATATCCATTTCGTAAGGAAGTGATGATTTCCTTTGATTCCATCACCTTTCGCTAATCTCTCTGCTTCAGT
This sequence comes from Diaphorina citri, assembly GCF_000475195.1. Lineage (NCBI taxonomy): Eukaryota > Metazoa > Arthropoda > Insecta > Hemiptera > Psyllidae > Diaphorina > Diaphorina citri. The sequence goes on from NW_007377746.1 coordinate 185,204, forward strand.
AAACTCCTCTCCAATGATGGGAGATCTAATTATTTAGATTCTGAGCAGCTTTCCTTTCCACAAATTTGGCCAATTTCACCCATTCTACATGTTTGGAAATTTCTCTGTTTCACGTCATTTATTCTGCTCCCCCTCTCTCTCTCCCCCCATCTCTCTCTCTCTCTCTCGCTCCCCCTATCTCTCTCTATTTATCTTCCTAGAAATATGTATATCTATCTCCCCCAATGCTATTGGAACTTTTAGATCTGTAAAACTATGTTCTTATGTACCTACCTACTCGGAACATTCTCTAACATTAGTGGAGACGCCAAATCACAACTTTTATTGGTGGAGATGTCATCATTACAACGCAACACCTTAGCACTAGTAGGAGTCTTGGAATGCTCTCAAGTTTTCCAACAAATAATTGGGCACCTATTTTATCGAACCTATAATCTTAGGATGAACCAACTTGGTTTTGGCGAGTTTATTTTTACGGAGTGCGGCTGCGGTTGCCCTTCCGCTACTCCAACCACGTTAAGACAATAATATGAAAGTTCATTAAATTTATTTTTGAAATATTCTGACATTCACTGAGTCTCGAACTCGCTACCTCCCACTCTCCCCGTTTATTCGACTGCTAATCGAGTTTACTTCCCACACTGCTTTGGAAAATACAAGATATGTACATAGTTACATACGTCACCTATAAAATTCCCCACTGTTTGAGAGAGAGAGTGAGAGAGAGAGATAGATAGAGAGAGAGGGAGGGAGAAGAGAGGGTGGGTTTGATCTCAACTTAGTGGATTTGCTTGGTGATCTCCTTTGTCTGGTATTCTATTCAGTGAACTAGCTAGTGGATCAGGGATGGCGTTTACTCATTTATTCTATGGAGTTATCCAGTTATGTTGTATTATTTTTGAGTAGGATTGCAATGTTATGTATTTTGCATATTGGGAGGGATAAAATGGTTATATTTTCTTTTATTCTACTAGTATCTATTCTTTGTTTCTTTGAGCAATAATGTCAGGACCTGAGTCCCACGAAAGTCTCCGCTCTGCTCACTTTTTAATTTTGAAAAACAGTACGACTTTTTTTCTGCCCTTGGAGGTAAAAATTGCTGAGTGCAGAGTTCAGATTGCTTCGTGAAATAGGGCCCTGGAGTTTATACTTCACATAGTACAAACATTAATTATATTATGTACAAGGGTTAAACCCATATTTCAAGTATAAAATAATGGTTGGGAGCTCACAAGAGTTAGAATCTTATCATTCTATGGTTTCTAAGTTTCTATACTTATATTTTAAGTACGAATACAATATGACACTAGCAGTTCAATGAGCTGTAGAACTAACGGAGAAAAAGGACCCCTAGGAGGCCCTTCAAAGCCCGATGGAGCCTAAAATCTAATGAGCAAAGAAAAAAAAAATGTCTTTTATTAACACGTTTGTCGAATTTTATCAAAATCGGACTAAACTGTTTGAAAATTACAACGAACATTTATTAACACGTTTGTCGAATTTTATCAAAATCGGACTAAACTGTTTGAAAATTACAACGAACAAGTGTAAAAAAGGAAACATTATCAAGTTAAAACTTGGATGATAGTCGTTCAGTGATTTAGTGCGTTTTGACAATGTTTTACCCACTTTAAGGTCATGTCATAAACGAGATCCTGTCTGTAAAGTCAATCTCAGACTTGGAAAGATGTTTTATACTTCACAGACAAGTATACCTATTAGGTATGGTTTATACGTTATGATAGTATTTTCTCACGTTCAGTATATCAGTGGACGATGTTTTATACTTGAATATGGATTATGATAGTATTTTCTCACGTTCAGTATATCAGTGGACGATGTTTTATACTTGAATATGGAATTATACGTTATGATAGTATTTTCTCACGTTCAGTATATCAGTGGACGATGTTTTATACTTGAATATGGATATAAAGCAAGCTGTTACCAAATAGGCAATGTAGAGGAATATATGAAACAGACGTGGTGGTAACCAGAGTAGACCGTAGTTTATAATGGACCGGTCCTTATCTGCAAATAGAAGAAAATAATTGAAAATGTATTATCAAACTGGAGAACTTTAAACAAGGAGTAGAAGCTTAGTCTGGCTGGGGGACTTTAAACAGGGAAGACACCAGCCAGAAATTGCCCTTACTAAGAAATAGCAAAGGTAAAAAAATAATGAGTGCGAAGGACATCCACTCGTTAATTTTTTGTAGGCAAAAACAAAAGTTAGTCCAAAGCAATCACCCTAGCTAGGGTTGATTGAAAGGCTGACAAAAATCGCCAACCCTGTCAACACGGAAAAAAGCGAGGAAGAAGAAAAATATCAGAGGTACAACGAAGTATAAGGTAGCCAGCCTAGTTTGGAGAGTAATGCATCTGCCTTGTAAGTGCTTTCCGCTAAGGGGGCGAACCTTATCTTAAACAGATAAGGTTCGTTCTTGGAACCTCATTCTTAAGTTTTACCCAACAGCAAATCAGGTAATTTTTTATTTTCTGTTCGGAAAATTGACCACTCCTCCAGTCACTTTCTTTAAGAACATACATATACATACATATCCTAAGTCGTTCTGTTTGGTGGAACAGGTCGACTATTCACAAAACCTCTCCACCAAGTTCTATCATTAAATTTTTGAGTGCGAAGGACATCCACTCGTAAATTTTTTGTAGGCAAAAACAAAAGTTAGCCCAAAGCAATCACCCTAGCTAGGGTTGATTGAAAGGCTGACAAAAATCGCCGACCCTGTCAACACGGGAAAAAGCGAGGAAGAAGAAAAATATCAGAGGTACAACGAAGTATAAAGTAGCCAGGAGGGTAATGCGTCTGCCTTGTAAGTGCTTTCCGCTAAGGGGGCGAACCTTATCTTAAACAGATAAGGTTCGTTCTTGGAACCTCATTCTCAAGTTTTACCCAACAGCAAATCAGGTAAATTTTCATTTTCTGTTCGGAAAATTGACCACTCCTCCAGTCACTTTCTTTAAGAACAATGGTCAATTTTCCAGTGGTCAGATTCCCAAAGGGAAAATACACCTCATCTATTATTCATTATCAAACTCACCTATAAACATGAATCCATACGCCATATGTGGCACTCCCATACGATACGAACACGTATGATCATTCCTGTTGATTTGATCTTTAAGAACAATGGTCAATTTTCCAGTGGTCAGATTCCCAAAGGGAAACTACACCTCATCTATTATTTATTATCAAACTCACCTATAAACATGAATCCATACGCCATATGTGGCACTCCCATACGATACGAACACGTAGGTACCACAACCTCCTGGCCAACACTTCTCTCCTCCACATTCAGTCGCCACAATGATGACCCTGTATGCGAGTTAGATATGTACTCTTCTACCCGACTCCTACCATATAGAGGGTCCTCCAGTGTTTCCCATATGATGTGGGTAGATGTGTGTTCATGACCTGACATCACTAGACTCGGGTGTAACTGAGAGATTATCTGTGAATGAGAGACACATTAACTTATTATATACTAGCATGTACAGGGTCCTCCTGTGTTTCCCATATGATGTGGGTAGATGTGTGTTCATGACCTGACATCACTAGACTCGGGTGTAACTGAGAGATTATCTGTGAATGAGAAGGTTGGAGTATTTTAAGCTCCTAACTTTGACACCTACCTCAGTGGTGTAGTGGTTAGCACGGTGGACTGCGGATCTGGAGGTTGGTGGTTCGAGTCCAAGACATGATATGCAATTTAGCGAGGTGTATTGATTTGGGAGAATGAGATTTGTGACGAGCGTTAATGCTTAACACAGTTGAAATTCCTGTTGGACTTTGACTAAGTTATCTAAGTATTGTTATTTCATACCATTGTTATTGAATGGTACACATATCATTTGAGGTCAATTTTTAGATCCAATTTTTCAATAACGAACAAAGGATAATGGAAATCCGGTTTTAGAGACTACCACGTTCTGACTGTCTAAACATGAGTGGCGGGCCTTACACTCAAGTGAATTAACATTGAGCGTGGTTGGTATCTGGACGGGTGAACGTTAAGGCATCACGCTATGCGATGTTGATGTTCACTCAGCCTCGTGAGGACAGCATGCTAAGATTGTATTTTATTTTCTAACGGATAATGGAAATCCGGTTTTAGAGACTACCACGTTCCTACTGTCTGAGCATGAGTGGCGGGCCTTACACTCAAGTGAATTAACATTGAGCGTGGTTGGTATCTGGACCGGTGAACGTTAAGGCATCACGCTATGCGATGTTGATGTTCACTCAGCCTCGTGAGGACAGCATGCTAAGATTGTATTTTATTTTCTAAATAGGCGCTTAACATTTGTCAATGTACTTTGCGCTGTATAAATTGTCTTATAATTATGTTTTTATTTGAATTATTATGTCTTATGGCCGGGTCCACGATTTGAGTTTAAATTCTGTTAAACTTTTGGATTAAGCTCTCTGATTGGTTGATTTCAAAAATTTCAACCAATCAGATTGATTAATCCAAGAGTTTAAGTTTAAACTCACTTTGTGGGCCCGGCCATTAGTGAGACATTTGTAAAATTTTCTATTACCTAAGTAGTTTTATTTAAGTAGATACCAAGTAATTATTGTGTCTTTATTAGGTAAATTTTCACTTGTATTGTTTTTATTTAAGTCATGGAGAAATTCAGTTTGTTACGAATTTCTTTTCCTGGGGGGTTATCACCACTTAGCTGTTATTCTTTGATTTTTTTTTATCATGACGATTTTTAATGTCACATTTTCGGGTTTTTAAATTTAAACTTTTTATACTTTTTGAATACCTAGCTTTTTTTGTTTTCCGAAATGATCGGGAAAATAAAATTCGCGGAGTTTAACAAATTTAAGTTGCGGACTTTATGCTTCGTTTGGCTGTAATCACCTCAGACTTCTCTGTAATTCGTCAATAGATTTTATTTGAAATTTGAAAAAAGTTTAAAAAAAAAAAATCGAAATTCGTAGATAAGTCCCCAATTAACGTAGGTGAATCTAAAGCCCGAATCCCACTATCCAGTCGCAGGTTTGATTATCACCCGGGGTGGATTTTATCCTAATCAGATAAGAACGGCTGGCTTTCTCCTATTGTGTCCTTCTCTCTTCGATTTCGGAATGATAAGAACACAGCAGTTACAGTTCCCTCTATCAAAACCTATAAAAAGAGAAAATATTTTGACCGTACTTTGACTGAAACGATACCAGAGCTATAGTGGGACTCGAGCTTAAAGATTCAGAAAGGGGAATGTAAATTGCTCAAGGACCTATGAGTTCTCCTCGTCTTGTTTTATCAACCCAACATTACTTGCCTTATTATAGGATAAGGAAAGTAAAAACCAGGCCCTTGTTCCAGAAAGAACTTTCCACTTCCGCTTATTGCAAAAGTTATGCCCTAATATTAGGATATTAGGTACCCAAGAAAACCTTTAAAAACATTACATAAACATTACACTAGTTGTTGTGACGTCACAGTATTACGAAATGCGAGGTTACTTTCAGGAACGGTGGGTCATTAAGTATTATATGTTGGAGATAGCGGGTTTAACTCCCGACATGTTGATTAAAATACAAGATGTGGATTTCACGGGTGATATGTTTTGATATGGACAGCATTTATTTATTTTTACGCATTGACCTCGTGGTCTGATCTTACTATGGGATGAAATATGGATGGAATTCAATTCAATCATCTCCTGAATCAGTACTATTTTAATCAATGGATACTTAAGTACAAGTCTTATGAGTATCCATTGATTAAAATAACCTAAGTAAAATAGTATTTACAAAGGATGTCAAAATTAAATAAATTCATTAATACTCCTGAATCAGTTCCAACTTATGAGATCTTGGAAATACAATTCACATCTTATCAGGTTCAACCAGTGTAAATACAAAAATTTCGTTTGATTTGGAGTTAAGCTCTGACGGTTAGACTTGTCTCCTGCTGACTTTATTTCAGGGAAAACCGCATGTTGAGGCCGGAGATTACCAAACAAAAGATAAAATTCGAGTTTCTTAACCCTGAGTTGATAAACCCCCTCCTCCTATTTCATTCATTTCTACCACAGACCCCCTGGTCATTGTGCAACTTAGATGTAGTTGATTATTTATTTATTCTCTATGAATTTGACAAGTCATTTTAATTGTTTAAATAAAATAAAGAACAATTATTTAAAACTATAAAATATGGACAGAATTGATTTATTTTTCAAATAATTTTGAATTAAATAGGAAAAAATACGAATAAAATACGGTGGATTGAAAGGAATAATAACAATAATTAAATACAGGATCCGTCAGAGGAAGAAAATGGTTTTTATTTCAAAATACGAATAAAATACGGTGGATTGAAAGGAATATTAACAATAATTAAATACAGGATCCGTCAGAGGAAGAAAATGGTTTTTATTTCAAACAATCTCCGCTCCGGTCCAGGGTTCAATTCCCGGAGGGATATTCACAAAAGTTGTGAAAAATCATTATAGTCTCTGATGGACCTTGTAGTAACAGGAATTCATATTTATAACCTCCGCTCCGGTCCCGGGTTCAATTCCCGGAGGGATATTCACAAAAGTTGTGAAAAATCATTATAGTCTCTGATGGACCTTGTAGTAACAGGAATTCATATTTGGCACCGATATCAAAAGTCGACTGGGAATAACTATCTCCAAAATATGCACAAAATATCTAATATGCACACAAAGTGCGCGTATTATAAAATAATAGAATCTACAACTTAAACAAAGAAGTTAGTTTGATAGAGGGAACTCTAACTAGGTAATAACTACTCAGGGCTTATCGAAGAGAGAAGGAAGAGAAATACAAGAGATAAGGAATATAAGATAGAAGAAAGTTAGCCACTCTGACAACCATGGAGCTATAAATACTTATTTTTATGCTGATAACGAACCTTGTCTGTTCAGGATGCGGGTCCACGATTTGAGTTTAAATTCTGTTAAACTTTTGGATTAAGCTCTCTGATTCGTTGATTTCAAAAATTTCAACCAATCAGACTAATTAATCCAAGAGTTTAAGTTTAAACTCACTTTGTGGACCCGGCCATTATTGAGACATTTGTAAAATTTTCTATTACCTAAGTAGTTTTATTTTAAAAGTAGATACTAAGTAATTATTGTGTCTTTATTAGGTAAATTTTCACTTGTATTGTTTTTATTTAAGTCATGGAGAAATTCAGTTTGTTACGAATTTCTTTTCCTGCGGGGTTATCACCACTTAGCTGTTATTCTTTGATTTTTTTTTTTTTATCATGACGATTTTTAATATCACATTTTCGGGTTTTTAAATTTAAACTTTTTATACTTTTTGAATACCTAGCTTTTTTGTTTTCCGAAATGATCGGGAAAATAAAATTCGCGGAGTTCAACAAATTTAAGTTACGGACTTTATGCTTCGTTCGGCTGTAATCACCTCAGACTTCTCTGTAATTCGTCAATAGATTTTATTTGATTTGAAAAAAGTTAAAAAAAAAATCGAAATTCGTAGATAAGTCCCCAATTAACGTAGGTGAATCTAAAGCCCGAATCCCACTACCCAGTCGCGGGTTCGATTATCACCGGGGTGGATTTTATCCTAATCAGATAAGGTTCGTTCTCGGAACGGCTGGCTTTCTCCTATTGTGTCTTTCTCTCTTCGATTTCGGAACGATAAGACCACAGCAGTTACAGTTCCCTCTATCAAAACCTATAAAAAAGAGAGAATATTTTGACCGTACTGTGACTGAAACGATACCAGAGCTATAGTGGGACTCGAGCTTAAAGATTCAGAAAGGGGAATGTAAATTGCTCAAGGACCTATGAGTTCTCTACCATATAGAGGGTCCTCCAGTGTTTCCCATATGATGTGGGTAGATGTGTGTTCATGACCTGACATCACTAGACTCGGGTGTAACTGAGAGATTATCTGTGAATGAGAGACACATTAACTTATTATATACTAGCATGTACAGGGTCCTCCTGTGTATCCCATATGATGTGTGTTCATGACCTGACATCACTAGACTCGGGTGTAACTGAGAGATTATCTGTGAATGAGAGACACATTAACTTATTATATACTAGCATGTACAGGGTCCTCCTGTGTATCCCATATGATGTGTGTTCATGACCTGACATCACTAGACTCGGGTGTAACTGAGAGATTATCTGTGAATGAAAGCAAATTAAATGGTTATATTTCGGTAAGTACCAAATCTTATGAAACAGTTGAAAAAAAAGTAGGTATAGTTTGCCTAACTTAAACAAAGTTGAGTTGATTGGGGTCCTTAAATCCAACATCACTGACTCCTGTTAATCTGTGAACAAATCCAAATTCAATTGCAAGGTTCCTGAAACTCCATGATTCCCCCTAAAAAAAAGTGTGCCTAACTTAAACAAAGTTGAGTTGATTGGGGTCCTTACTCCTTAAATCCAACATCACTGACTCCTGTTAATCTGTGAACAAATCCAAATTCAATTGCAAGGTTCCTGAAACTCCATGATTCCCCCTGAAGTAGCTGAGAATGTTGGAAAATGGAGAGATTGCTACAACAACTTAAACAAAGAGGTTAGTTTGATAGAGGGAACGCTAACTAGGTAATAACTACTCAGGGCTTATCGAAGAGATAAGGAATACAAGATAGAAGAAAGTTAGCCACTCAGACAACCATGGAGCCATAAATACTTATTTTTATGCTTGATAAGGAGAACCAAAAGGCAGATATATTTTGCAGAACTTCAAAGAATTATATTAATTTATTTGTTAGTTGACCCACAGAACTTATATATAATGACTGCTGAAACCCTCCAAGAGATTATTTTTATGCTGACAACGTACCTTGTCTGTTCAGGATGTAGTCCGCCCGGGCGAGAATCGAACCCGCGACCTAGCGTCACCTAGTTTTAGGTGCCCATATAGGAGGTACTAGCTTAAAAATTTAGCTAAAAATATTCCATCGTGGTCCCCTTGAAACAACCCAAGTTGACCAAACCTTCTACTGTTTAACATACCTACCTATGCCACAAGACATTACTTACTTCATAACCGAACTCACTCTGGGGAGTAAGCACGGGTTGATGGGACAGCACAATTCTCATCGTATTGTTCGGCTGTCCTGCCATGGAAGGATAGGTACGAAAAAAAAAGTTTGCCTAACTTAAACAAAGTTGAGTTGATTGGGGTCCTTAAATCCAACATCACTGACTCCGGTTAAGCTGTGAACAAATCCAAATTCAATTGCAAGGTTCCTGAAACTCCATGATTCCCCCTGAAGTAGCTGAGAATGTTGGAAAATGGAGAGATTGCTACAACTTAAACAAAGAGGTTGGTTTGATAGAGGGAACTGTAACTAGGTAATCGTAATTACTACTCAGGGCTTATCGAAGAGAGAAGGAATACAAGATAGAAGAAAGTTAGCCACTCTGACAACCATGGAGCTATAAATACTTATTTTTATGCTGATAACGAACCTTGTCTGTTCAGGATGTAGTCCGCCCCGGCGAGAATCGAACCCGCGACCTAGCGTCACCTAGTTTTAGTTGCCCATATAGGAGGTACTAGCTTAAAAATTTAGCTAAAAATATTCCATCGTGGTCCCCTTGAAACAACCCAAGTTGACCAAACCTTCTACTTTTTAACACACCTATGTATGCCACAAGACATTACTTACTTCATAACCGAACTCACTCTGGGGAGTGAGCACGGGTTGATGGGACAGCACAATTCTCATCGTATTGTTCGGCTGTCCTGCCATGGAAGGATAGGTACGGGCCAATTTATTTACCTGGAGGAAAAGAAAATAATTTTAGAAATCTTATTTATACCTCCCGGAATCTCAAACTAACTACAGAGGAGGAGACCAGGTTAGGAGAAAGCCAACACATCCGTGAATGAACCTTATCTGTTTAGGATAAATTTCGCCCTGGGTGAGAATTGAACTAGCGAGCTAGTGCTTAGAAGACAATCTAACTAGGCTGGCTACATATGTTTGAAAATCGTCACATTGCTTTTTGGCTAAACCTGGTCTTTCACACTTGGCCTTGTTGTTTAGCGTTTAAATAATATGAAAAAAAAAAAATTTTATTTCAGAAAGTGGTTTTTGAGCGAGCGGTGTAGGTGTAATTTCTTCGTCTTTTTTTCCTTAAAAAATATATTTAATTAAATTAACAATTTAAAATACTGCCGTTTATATTTTTTGAACAATTAAAACTGTAAATAATTATTTTCATCTAACTGTTTTATTCAGAAAGTGGTTTTTGAGCGAGCGGTGTAGGTGTCATTTCTTCGTCTTTTTTTCCTTAAAAAATATAATTAATTAAATTAACAATTTAAAATACTGCCGTTTATATTTTTTGAACAATTAAAACTGTAAATAATTATTTTCATCTAACTGTTTTATGTCCTTTGCTTCAAATGAATGTAAAGTTAGGGATATTAAAAATCGTGACAATGATATTGATAACGTTAAGAGTAGGTAAACTTTACCTTTTGATCTGACAACTTCACTAATTAAATGTGATAATAACTATTGTGAAATAATGTAAAGAATTAGTAATTAAGTATCAGTTAATAACCAGGTTTTAAATAGAAAGAACTGGCTAAACAGGTAAAAGTCAAAGAATGTGAAGAATCTTACAGAAATCTTGTCAAGTCTGGTTGGTTCACAGGTCAAATTTCTAATCTAATCAAGTACAGGTACTGTGTTTTTATGCCGGCGAAGTTGCTGGATTTTCGATTAGTGAAATCCTAAAGAACTCCGATGTTTTCATTTGGGTTTCAAAATACGAACAAAAACCAGATTGATTTGTTTAGTTTTCTGACTTCTTGGTTTGTTCTATTGTGTAATTAGTTGATACCTACTTCATTATTACTTTCTATTTTTTGTATTGGAAATCAAAAAAATACATTTTCATTAAAAACCAAGCACTTACTTGGTAATTACTTACACACTCACAGCATCAATTTAATGCCATAATGAACAATTAATTATTTATGCCTACTTCCATTTACGAGTAGGTTGGAAAAAATATTAAAATTGAAAATTTTGTCCCTAAAATAGGTACAGACAAATTTGTCCCTAAAATAGGTACCTACTAATAAATTGGTTCCTAGGTAAGTATTTATATCAAGAAAGAAAAAGGTTCTGTTAGTAGCACGAAGCTCATTAGACCGATTAACACGTTCGCATCCCACAAGTCATTCCAGTGTGACGAAAATGAAAACCAGCTCTTGTTAAACCGGTCTGTTAGTTTTCTGACTTCTTGGTTTGTTCTATTGTGTAATTAGTTGATACCTACTTCATTATTACTTTCTATTTTTTGTATTGGAAATCAAAAAAATACATTTTCATTAAAAACCAAGCACTTACTTGGTAATTACTTACACACTCACAGCATCAATTTAATGCCATAATGAACAATTAATTATTTATGCCTACTTCCATTTACGAGTAGGTTGGAAAAAATATTAAAATTGAAAATTTTGTCCCTAAAATAGGTACAGACAAATTTGTCCCTAAAATAGGTACCTACTAATAAATTGGTTCCTAGGTAAGTATTTATATCAAGAAAGAAAAAGGTTCCATTATGACGTCACAATTGTTTCGTAGAATAGCCCTTGGCCCTCCGAGATCAGGCTTCCCAGCAATATCATCATCATTAGTTAACAGCCATAATGTTGGTTTCCTTCAGTACGCCATGTTTCCCTGTCTTCTGCCTTCCTCTTGAGATCATAGTACCTACTTTCATATCCTCCATTATTCATAGGCAATATATCCTCCGGGAAATTTCAGGTTCTACCGCAAAGTCCCATCGTCCAATGTTCACCCGGACCCAGTTACAATAACAAGAGAGAAAGTTCCTCCAGTATTATGTTCCACCATTCTGAGTCTCAACTCGTGATTCCCCCTCCCCTCTAACTTACGTCTTCTGTATGGTTCACGTCTTAACACGTAACCACGGGCCCCCATGTGTAGTAACCTAAACGAATGATCGTTATTTGAAAATAATCTGTAAATTAATTATTTTTTGAAAAATCAATTCGTAACGGTAACGGACGACCGTGTGTGCGTGTGAAAAAAGTTAAAAATTTCATAGAATTTAGAGATAATTATCATCTTTGATATTTTTTTTGTTTGAAATTTAATAAGATTGTTTTATTGTGAAGTGGTTGTTTAACGAGCGTAAGGATTAAACAAAATTGTATTTTGTTTTCGTAATAATAATATTATTGCGAAATTAAAATTGCACCGAAGTTTGAGTAGGGAAAATTTGAGAAAAATAAAATTAACTAATAGAATGTAAAAATGAAGTTTATGTAATAATAATCTAATAAAACGTAGGTACACAACATAATGTTTTAGGTATTACCTACTTATTTATAAATTATTATAATATACGACTTGGTGTGTGTAAGCTCTACTCTGTAGGAAGTAGCTACATCGGCCTTATTGCCTTATTCTATCCTTTGGGGCCCCTATGTGTAGTGACCTAACCGAATGATCGTTATTTGAAAATAATCTGTAAATTAATTATTTTTTGAAAAATCAATTCGTAACGAACGACCGTGTGTGCGTGTGAAAAAGTTATATTTTTCATTGAATTTAGAGATTTTTTTGTTTGAAATTTAACAAGATTGTTTTATTGTGAAGTGGTTGTTTAACGAGCGTAAGGTTTAAACAAAATTGTATTTTGTTTTCGTAATAATGTAATTATTGCGAAATTAAAATTACACCGAATTTTGAGTAGGGAAAAATTGAGAAAAATTAAATTAACTAATACCTAGAATAATAGAAAGTAAAAATGAAGTTTATGTAATAATAATCTAATAAAACGTAGGTACACAACATAATGATGTTTTAGGTATTAAATTATTATAATATACGACTTGGTGTGTGTAAGCTCTACTCTGTAGGAAGTAGCTACATCGGCCTTATTGCCTTATTCTATCCTTTAACCTTTGAAAAAGTTGTTGTCCTTGTTGACACCAAATAGGTATAACATAATAATGCAGTGAAATTTAGGCAATGGGTTCACTTCTCAAAAAGGATGTATGTCCAGTCACCCCTTCAGAAACACCACGCTCAACGGAGCTCAACTTCAGTGAATAAACCTTTCGTTACGTTGCCCACAGCTAAGAGTGTTGTCCTTGTTGACACCAAATATAATATAATAATGCAGTGAAATTTAGGCAATGGTTTCACTTCTCAAAAAGGATGTACATAATTATGTCCAGTCACCCCTTCAGAAACACCACGCTCAACGGAGCTCAACTTCAGTGAATAAACCTTTCGTTACGTTGCCCACAGCTAAGAAAAGGACGTTTCTAGGCCAAAATGTTCATATTCGTTTTATTCAGAAGACAATTACCATAAATGAGAGTTTGCTAAAATGTTCTTGTTACGAAACATATTGGAGAGGGCAAAGATGCTGGGATGATGTCATCTAGGCCAGATCACCAAAGATAAAGATTTGGACCATACACAATATTAGATGTCGATCAGCAACCTCCGTGACCGAGTGGGTATCTGGTACCGAAGGTCTCGGTTTCGATAGCTGGCAAAATGGAAGTGTTCTTGTTACGAAACAAATTGGAGAGGGCAAAGATGCTGGGATGATGTCATCTAGGTCAGATCACCAAAGATAAAGATTTGGACCATAAACAATATTAGATGTCGATCAGCAACCTCCGTGACCGAGTGGGTATCTGGTACCGAAGGTCTCGGTTTCGATAGCTGGCAAAATGGAAGTTTTTTATAATGACTTTCGTCTGAACAGATACATTTTTTTTTAAATTTAAGCAGTTTGGAGGGACCAATCTTCATGACCTCTTTTGGATGTGCATCCCTGCTCCAGTTGAGTTTGATTAAGTAATGCATAAAATCATGTATGCAATTTCTTACATTAATGACGTAAACTGCCTTCTTCCGCCCTATATCTTTCTAATTCCGCTTCAGTTCTTTAAAAACAATTTTGTTTTTGTTGTGCTCCCGTTCTGTCTAAATTGGCACTCTCTCAAGTAAAAATTTGTCTGTCTCTCACAATTTTCAACAGATATCTGCATCTCTATTGGTACCTATTAATGTTGTTTTAGAGAGTTTGTTTGAAGTGATAAATTTAGACGGTGTTGTCGTCATTGGAACCTTGGTCTATTATTTGCGTTGACTTCATCTGAATTGGCACCATGGCAGCCTTGTCCTCTGGGTTTTGCCAATGTTTCGTCTCTGGTCCAACCATTCTCCTTTGACCTTTGGTTCTTCTGTTGGAACTTTACTTGTTACAGGTATTCGGTTAGCTTTATCTACTTGTCACAAGTACTTTTGGTACCTCGTCCGATATGGATTCTATTTGGTCATCAGAAAGTGGTTACTTGTGGCTCGTCTGATCAAGTGGTTGTTTGGTGAATTTCGCGACTGGTTTCATGTGTGCATTGGTTTTAATGTTATTTGGAGAGATGGAGAGTTTGTTTGAAGTGATAAATTTAGACTGGTGTTGTCGTCATTGGAACCTTGGTCTATCATTTGCGTTGACTTCATCTGAATTGGCACCATGGCAGCCTTGTGCTCTGGGTTTTTCCAATGTTTCGTCTCTGGTCCAACCATTCACCTTTGACCTTTGGTTCTTCTGTTGCAACTTTACTTGTTACAGGTATTCGGTTAGCTTTATCTACGAGTACTTGTCACAAGTACTTTTAGTACCTTGTCAGATATAGATTCTATTTGGTCATCAGAAAGTGGTTACTTGTGGCTCGTCTGATCAAGTGGTTGTTTGGTGAATTTCGCGACTGGTTTCATGTGTGCTGTGAGATAATCCTAGCTACATCCATAATGACTGATCTGAGCAATAGTTCACCTCCTCTGCGATAGAAGTATGAAATTTAAAACTCAGTTGTGTTTTAGCCTGCGTTATGAAAATAACGTTCATTAGATCATTGGGTTATATTTTGGTGTCCCTAAAAGAAATAACACTTTCGTCCTGAAAATTAAAAATTCTTGGGAGACCTACAAAAATAACGGAACGGACAGCCCAGTTTGTCCTGACCGAGACACATGTGACAATTGTCGTTTTTTTTTTTTTTTTAACAGGGTCCCCGCTACCTCCCACTCTCCCCGTTTATTCGACTGCTAATCGAGTTTACTTCCCACACTACTATGGAAAATAAAAGATATAATATGTTCCTACATACGTCACCTATAAAATTCCCCACTGATTGAGGGAGGGAGAGAGAGAGGAGAGGGTGGGTTTGATCTCAACTAGGAAACTTAGTGGATTTGCTTGGTGATCTCCTTTGTCTGGTATTCTATTCAGTGGACTAGTTAGTGGATCAGGGATGGCGTTTACTCATTTATTCTATGGAGTTATCCAGTTATGTTGTATTGTTTTTGAGTAGGATTGCAATGTTATGTATTTTGCATATTGGGAGGGATAAAATGGTTATATTTTCTTTTATTCTACTATTATCTATTCTTTGTTTCTTTGAGCAATAATGTCAGGACCTGAGTCCCACGGAATTCTCCGCTCTGCTCACTTTTTAATGTTGAAAAACAGTACGACTTTTTTTCTGCCCTTGGAGGTAAAAATTGCTGAGTGCAGAGTTCAGATTGCTTCGTGAAATAGGGCCCTGGGCACGAAGATTAATCAATTACGAGTGATAAATGATGATTTTTTCCCCCTATAAATCATCCTTATATCTTTATGTTAGGTATATTTCTAGTAAGAATCCCATTGGGGATTAGGATACCTTGATTGCTTTTTTCCCTGTACTAAATTAATTATTACGACCTTACCTTATCCAATATCCATTTCGTAAGGAAGTGATTTCCTTTGATTCCATCACCTTTCGCTAATCTCTCTGCTTCAGTAAACTCCTCTCCAATGATGGGAGATCTAATTATTTAGATTCTTCGCCCAAATGATGATGTAGATGTTATACAGATAAGAATTTGGCATGGAACTATGGATTAGAAACGCTTTAATCTCCCCCATTCTAATGGTCTTCTGCATAATAGCCTGAGTCATTCAAGCCTTACGAATTGAGTTTGCCAGTGAGTGCAAAAAAATCATCAATGCGATGTACGGTACCTCGGGGTAACTTTGCTACACAAGGAATTCTACACTGTTAAATACAGACTTGAACTTATTCAGTAATTCCGTCGAAGTAGTGAAGTTGCCAAGACATTGGATTCCTTACTGAGGGGACTCGGGTTCGAATCCCAGTGGCGAGATGATTGAGTGAGAAGTAGACCATTTCTATAGAAAATTAGGGCCTAAGAAAATTCCTCAGCATCAGTAATAAAACAAGTGACCGACTTACCCCCAAGTTACCAGAAATGTTCATTTTTCTGCAATACTTAGGTACCTACTCATTTATTTATTCAATACAAAGATGTAATGGCCAAATGGGTACTTAATACTTATAGTACAGGTCTTTTTCTGTAATGTCATGCAAGATAAAACAATGGCACGAGAAACGAAAAAGTGTTTATCTTGATTCCTTTTGTCTAGAATCGATCAAAATTTGAATAGATACTGACCTAGGTAATAAATTCAGTCTTATTTTCCCTGTCACATAATCGGATAGGTTTCACCGATTACCTTTCTAGAGTGAAATTTTCATGAAACCAAAAACTAACAATAGGTATTTAACTGAAAGAAAAATCGTCTGACCATTGTGTATTTTGATCAAATTACTATCAAAACATTTTGATGGATGTCTAAATTGCCTGATTGAGGACTAGGCCTTAATAATATGTCAAGGTAGCTCTGAAGGAATTGCACATTACATCGAGAGATTGAATTGATTTTTACAGCGCAAGATAATTACAAGATCAAATGGATCAGGGATGGCGTTTACTCTTTTATTCTGTGGAGTTATTCAGTTATGTTGTATTGTTTATGAGTAGGATTGCAATGTTATGTATTTTGCATATTGGGAGGGATAAAATGGTTGTATTTTCTTTTATTCTACTATTATCTATTCTTTGTTTCTTTGAGAAATGATGTAAGGACCTGAGTCCCACGGAATTCTCCGCTCTGCTCACTTTGAAAAACAGTACGACTTTTTTCTGCCCTTGGAGGTAAAAATTGCTGAGCGCAGAGTTCAGATTGCTTCGTGAAATAGGGCCCTGGGCACGAAGATTAATCAATTACGAGTGATAAATGATGATTTTTTCCCCCTATAAGGCGCTTTAACATTTAACACTTTTGTCCTTTCTGTGATTCGCACCGAATTATTGATTGATTATTCGATTTTAATTAATTGATTGATAATGGATTCTTTGCAATTCAATTGTCCATCCCTGTTTCCCTGTCGTCTCGTGTATACTGTTTCCATTAATAGCCACATTAGGTGTCCATGGGGCATTGAATACATCCAGCTATACCTATGTAGTAAGGTTGCCTTAATGTAACCACATTAGGTGTCCATGGAGCATTGAATACATCCAGCTCTATGTAGTAAGGTTGCCTTAATGTAAAGTTCAGCATTGAATTTCAAGGTGAGCGAGTGCTCTGAGGTTTATACGAGATTATCCATGTAGTACTGTTTCCATTAATAGCCACATTAGGTGTCCATGGGGCATTGAATACATCCAGCTATACCTATGTAGTAAGGTTGCCTTAATGTAAAGTTCAGCATTGAATTTCAAGGTGAGCGAGTGCTCTGAGGTTTATACGAGATTATCCATGTCCAAATTATGCAATTGAAGGTCTCCTTGCTGAGAGATGTGATGAGGGAGGAATTTCATCCTGGTATCATCCAAATATCCTGAGGCAAACCGAGATTTATAAATGAGCATAGCTTTCTGTACCTATCTAGCTTTATTATTATTGTATGTTCTTATTTGTGCATAAAACGCCAGATTTATTGCGACCTTTTTGCTGAAATCAGAGAGAAAAAAAATACCTAGTTCAGAAAGCTGCGTAAGCAGAATGAACGAGGCTTTTTGCATTTGGAAGGCATACAAACATTCATTTTCACTCTTGTTTGTCGCACAATTATTTTGCACTTAATAAAATCCATGGTTGGATGATTAAAATGGTGTTAATAATAAAAAAAAGAACATTTCTCAAAATCAGTCACAGAAGCAATAAGAATTATTATTGTGTGTTCTTATTTGTGCATAAAACGCCAGATTTATTGCGATTTTTTTGCTGAAATTAGAGAGAAAAAAATAGTTCAGAAAGCTGCGTAAGCAGAATGAACGAGGCTTTTTGCATTTGGAAGGCATACAAACATTCATTTTCACTCTTGTTTGTCGCACAATTATTTTGCACTTAATAAAATCCATGGTTGGATGATTAAAATGGTGTTAATAATAAAAAAAAGAACATTTCTCAAAATCAGTCACAGAAGCAATAAGAAAGGAGACAAAAATATACTTACTTGAAGTGGTGGAGAGTAACTTTCACAAATTAGTTGATAGACAGGTGGCCCTCTTAAGGGACAGTGGTAAGACCGGTTGCCAAATTTTGATTTTTGGAACAAGGAAAAAAATGCAACTTCTAAAAACTATTACAATTAATGCATAAAATTGTACCTACGACTTTCTCAAATTAATCGACCTGTTTAGGAGACAGTTATGAAATCAGTGAAGGGTGAATCTTGCTGAAGATAATAACAATGTAAAACGGAATGTATAAAGAGCCGGTTATTTGCATAACAAGAAATGAAGGAATAGTGGCATTTGATGTACAAACAAGTAAAATACAAACAAGGTAAAACCTTCTGCATTTGAAAAGGTTAACAGGAAAGACAGAGGCTTCGGTATAAAACAAATAGGCACGGTTATTCACTTGCCATGTAAGGACCCAGGTTCGATGCCTACCATCACCAAAAAATTACACTCGTGTTTTGATTGTATTCGTAAATATTATACAAGGGATTGTTTGTAAATTACTCCCAAGAGGCTTCCGTATAAAACAAACAGGCACGGTTATTCACTTGCCATGTAAGGACCCAGGTTCGATGCCTACCATCACCAAAAAATTGCACTCGTGTCTTGATTGTATTCGTAAATATCCTGGGCTCCTTCAATCTTTTTGTTGCGTACACCTCCTTTTTCCTCACCCTATACCTCCCTCCTATTGCCCGCTACAACGAGAACCGACGGAGCACGCCGAACCAACTTTAGTTATAATCCGACCACCGACTAAGTAAGACCCCCCAGTATCTCTATTTCAAAAACCAAGTTTCACCTCAGTGCCAGACCCATTTGCTCCAAGGAAAAGTCCCCAAAATAAGGGCATCATTTACAGTCCTGTGCCCTCCCCAGAGTTACCGTTACACTTTTGGAACAGCTCAACTCCACACACAGAAAGTCCACTCTGAGGCTTGGATGTGGGGGACAACTGCCTCAAGAGATGGTTTAAACTCATGCGAATCTACCAATCTTTTTGGAATATTTATTCATACACCACTGACGTTGGTCGAATCAGTCTAATGTCTACCACGTCTTTTATCTATAGGTGAAGAATCCTAGCGGTTCCGATCCGATGATCATGGCGTAGCCACCCGTACCAGGTGAAACCTTGTATGACCGCATTGTGTAACTTTCAAACAGCCTAAATACCACCTAGATTTTGATTTACAACTTTCATAATGATTCACTAACATTCAGTTCCTGTGTACACCTAAACCAAACATTATTGTGTACCTACGCTTTAACCGGTAATAACTTAATAGCTCCAAGTCATGAGTGTATACTCTTCTAGTCTTTACTCTTACTTTTGTTTGAAAATTGGTAGTTATAGGTAGTTATCTTTAAAGAACTCGTAAATATGGTGTGTGCCATTTAACATTGTTCAGTTTATTTGTGTGAGCAAAACTCTTCAGTATCTTTACAACAGTAGGAGTTCTGATATTAGGAATGATTTCAACAAAAGGATATCTAGTGTATTCATCAATCAAAACGAGAGCATATTCGTTATGATCGAATAAGATTATAATCAGGCTTTTGACGTTTTAATTACTAACAAGGTCAAATAGGACAGGTATTTAATTACTAACAAGGTCAAATAGGACAGGTAAAGGTTTTGTTATTTTATAAAATACCATTGTCATGAATATTAGGTGCAGCTTTATTTGTGTTATGATGTTTATCTCTTGTCTCTGCAATTTATTAATTTCACGAAATTCTTGAGGGGAAAAAGCTGTCTTGAGACTCTAAGGTTCTCTATAGCTATATCTACAGTTTCATGTCGAGTTTGTGGTAGTCTATGAGTATTTTTTTGGAAATTTTTGTACATCTGCAGATCTGCACTTGCGCAAAAACCTAAACTGCCTTTCAACATAAAACTGTATTGTAGACCCTTTAGTGTTGCAAATTTCATCACCAATACCAGAGCACTAAATCATGTAGTCTCCTAGAACTAATGCTAGGAGACTACATGATTTATCCAAATTAGATCGCTTGGATTTCGTTTTCCAAATTAACATTTTTAAACATCCGGAACAATTCCTGCTTGTCATGAATTCCAATGAGTTCACGAAGCTCTACCATCCGCAGGAGACCAAGAATAGTTGAACAAGGTGATGTATTAAACATCCACTGAAACACTTTGTTAGCTGTTCCTATCTAAATGTAAATCACTTCCCAACTTGTAATAGAATGTACATAGGACATAGGTATTAGAATTAGAATACTAGAACATAGAGCAGAACTAAAACTAATGAGGTTTGAAGAGATAACCAACCAAAGGTACTTGAAAGACAACAATTTATGTAAACGCGTGAAACCAACCTCTCCAAATTTGCATATTATTTCTAATTAAAATCAAGTAAAAGTTCTGCAAAATGAAGAAAAAGTTATACCTACCTACCTACCTACCTAGTAGTCTTAGTAGGTACTTTGTTACGTATTCCTAATTGCCTTTGTAAGTTTGTAGATAGTTGGCAACTGCTAATAGGTACCTACCTAGGTAGCCTCGGTCTTGTGAGAAATACATCAGCTTAAAAGCTGTACCTAAGTTAGGAGTTAGGGTACCAAGGATTCTGAATTCCCAATATCTTATAATGTCTTTAATGCATGCTCGCTCTAAGTTGTCTCATGTTTTGATCATTTTGTTGTTTTTGCATGAACTTACCATGATAAGTAGTAGGTGATAATGTACAGTCCATAATTTTTCTTGCATGTTCTGGTGATGGTCCTTTTCTCTTCGTTCATAATATAAAATCTCAACTTTTTGTTCAAGTCAATGACTAGAAATTATAAGTGCCTATATTTTCTAGTTCAAAGTTCAATTTGGTGCAAAGTTGTGAAGTTTCTTTCAGCAACCCAGCCCTGTTTTTCTTTTTTTAGTCCGTCCTTCCTTTATTATTACTAATAATAAAAGGTATAGTGGACGGACTATTGTATTCGCTTCGGTGTCGTCTGTCCTTTATTATTATTGTGTGTTCTTATTTGTGCATAAAACGCCAGATTTATTGCGACCTTTTGCTGAAATCAGAGAGAAAAAAAAATAGTTCAGAAAGCTGCGTAAGCAGAATGAACGAGGCTTTTTGCATTTGGAAGGCATACAAACATTCATTTTCGCACAATTACAATAAATGAATGGGTGACTTAAACATTATATTGGGAATAAAGGGAGAACGGGCTCTAGTCTTGATTTTAAATCATTAATGTACAAAGGTATTCTTTAACCATGATCGAATAAACTACGGGCTAAAAAATTCCCGGAGGGACGGGCCTAGCTTGTTATTTTACTGAAGGTGGCACGGGTGTCTAAGGTTGTAATTTTTTTTGGATACTTATCTTGTACATCCCTATAATGGGAACTATTTTCTTCCAATCCGCTATTTACAGGTTTTGTGGCGATCTGAATGCTACAGCATACAGTAAAATCTAATATTATCGAGAAAAGCAGTAATTTGGATAGCATCCAAATTCATTCTATCATATTTCATACTAGGTAGGTAGGTATACCAACTCACGAACTAACCAACTTACTACTTATACATACATATTTACCAACATAAATATTGCTATTAATTCAGCACAAGGTATTTTACTCAAACCATTTTCAGTGTCTCTATTTGCTTACAAATGGTATTTCACACACGACTGATCCGGTGAGAACTAACCAAGTAACTAAATAGGTAATTAAGGTTGCCCAAATACCTCCTATCGTTAATATGTTTCCTAGAAACGTGTGTTTTTTTAAGAGGTTTGATAGAGGAAACTGTAACTGCTAGGGTCTTATCATCCCAAAATCGAAGGGAGAAGAAAGACAGGATAGGAGAAATCCAGCCGTTCTGAGAACGAACCCTATCCCTTCAGGATAAAATCCGCCCCGGACGGGAATTGAACCATCAGCCTAACGCTTACAAGGCAGACGCGCTACCTACCAAGCTAATTAGGCTAGCTCGTTCAACTTTGAATGTATGCGAGTCCCTTATGTTCCTCTCTCACCTCGACAGATCCACGAGAGAAGTCTACCACCTCCTCCCACCTCCGCGGCTCAGCTCAACCAGAACATCTACGGTTTTGTCAAGGAGGCGGGACGTCAGGTGAAGAAACATTGGTCTCGGAGCTCCTTGGGACTCAACAAGATACGTAAGATGAGTGTTGGGGGCCCACTGTCAGACAACATTGATATCTGTACAATTCCACAGCACAGGAATTCTCACATTTAATAAATACATTGTACCTTTACTTTGATATTGTATTGTGTAATTTGTGGAAGTTGACCTGTTGGTTACCTATGCGTCCGAGAAAAGGACATATTATAGAACCTATACAGTAAATTTGGTACGTAGTTCCGACATACCAGGGACATACATAACTATGATAGCTTAACCCAGCTTTTAGGGCTATTTGCCAATACACCTACGCCTCAACGTATAGGCTTTTTTTACGCTTCTTATGTCATACTTAATATTCTTCTCTTAAGAGAGGGATCAAACCCATTCCACTTTTACCAAAATTCAAGGGCGGATAACACTCTGTACCTACCTAGGTGACTACAATGTAGGTACTCTAGGTACCAATATTTCTCAATTCTAGAGAGTAGGTATAGGTAGGTACCGAATCGAATGATAAAATGCAGATATAAATAATGAACATTTAACAACTATTCTCAAGGTCACCATGGTCACAATAACTTAACCTGGCAAATCCTGACAAAACGTTCGTATTGTTTACGAGCTGTCTTGGTACTTTTTACCGTCATTCAAATTATTTTACCTTATACCTACGTAGATACTTATAGGGTACATAATCCTACTTCTCAGATTAAGTACCTACATATGTTTTATAATTTCTGTGCGGATTATTCATGGTTATATGGAAGTTAGGTATTGTATATTTAATTTACTTTTATTGTACATTAATATGAATAAACACAAACATATACAATTGTACACATATGGTGTACTTGTAGGTATGCACCTACATTGTACAGTACACTTGCCATTCATGTATGTTCATATACCCATGTTTGTTCATGTCCATGTGTTGTTCATGTTTTGTTTGAATTGTCTCATGCCTTGACTCTAATTCTAATGAGTAAAGGTAGGTAGGTACTAGGTACTAGTAAAGCCAAGGAAGGATTCCTAGTCCTATAACTCCTGGATCTTGTGAATATTAAGTACGCCGGTTTCTACTTCTACATACTTATTAACACTGTGACTTAAATTACAACTTTAGGTAGACCTTACTCATGTACTTGCTTGCTTATTTGAACTTCCCTAGAAGTGGCTGTACATCTGTACATGTACAAAAGTATTGGTCCTACCCAAACTTACCCTAGCTCATGGTAGTGTTACCTAATATTATGTGAAAACGCACACTTACGACGACCAAGTATAGCTTGTCGCCAAATGGAGGGTAAAACCACCGTTACCTACTAAAAACCTAAACAGCTATGCAGTGACGTCAAACCCCTTAGAAAAAAACTCAAATAAAGTCTTTGACTTTATTTGATTGGAAGTTTGTGGGTCATATCAACATTTCCAACAACGTGACGTGTTCCTTCGTCAAATAAAGTCTTGGAGTTTATTAGATTAGAAATCTTTAGGTCATTTCAACATTTCCAACAACGTGTTCCTCCATTCCTTCTCTTATCCAAACCCCTTAGAAAAAAACTCAATAAAGTCAAAGACTTTTTATTTGAGTTTTTTTTCTTTGATTGGACAATTTGATTGGAAGTTTTTGGGTCATATCAACATTTCCAACAACGTGACCTGTTCCTTCATCAAATAAAGTCTTGGAGTTTATTAGATTAGAAATCTTTAGGTCATTTCAACATTTCCAACAACGTGTTCCTCCATTCCTTCTCTTATAGCAACACTTGGCTAATCCGTCTCCAGGTCGACAGTGTCGTTTTAATATGCACTTTAGGTTTCTGTGCAATGCACAAGCCTCGGTGGATAAAACGTCCAAAAATGAATATAATTTGATTACTGTGTGCTCAAGGTAGGTTTAGACGAAGCGAGTCTACTCGCGCATTTACCTCGCTTCCGCTCCCTCGCGTCGTATAGATGAGTAAAATCCCCCGAGTTTCCTCACCCCGAGCAGCACTCGCAGCGAGCCATCGCCAGTCGGTTTTTAATCACGCATCAAAGGAAACTCGCAGTAATTCCTCGCTTCGTGTGACCGTGTCATATATTGCCGGGCGAGTTCCCTTGCCTATCCACTGCCTGGCTCACCCTTCCAAGCGAGGAAACGCGTTTCGTGTAAACAGTGGCGCGAGGATGAGTTTTGATGTGCGAGGAGGAAACGAGTTTTGGTGCGCGAGTAGACTCGCTTCGTCTAAACCTACTGTTATATATGAAAAGACATGGAGTATTGTGAAAGATCAATAATTTTATTGTAAGAACTTTTACATTTCAAAACTGAGAAGAAACGCTATTGTCCACTGATTCTTAGGGTGCGGTACCTACTGATTAAGTTATCCGTAAACCATTTTTGCCACTCAGATCTTGAGATGTTTTATCCACTAAACAGACATTCAGATAACTTTATCCTAGGTAGAATGTAGAATGAGACTACAAAATAATTGGGCACAATTATTTTGTACTTAATAAAATCCATGGTTTGTCGCACAATTATTTTGTACTTAATAAAATCCATGGTTGGATGATTAAAATGGTGTTAATAATAAAAAAAAGAACATTTCTCAAAATCAGTCACAGAAGCAATAAGAAAGGAGACAAAAATTATACTTACTTGAAGTGGAGGAGAGTAACTTTCACAAATTAGTTGACAGACAGGTGGCCCTCTTAAGGGACAGTGGTAAGGTCTTACCGGTTGCCAAATTTTGATTTTTGGAACAAGGAAAAAATGCAACTTCTAAAAACTATTACAATTAATGCAAATTCCAAATCGATTCAGAACCAATAAAATTGTACCTACGACTTTCTCAAATTAATCGACCTGTTTAGGAGACAAACAGTTATGAAATCAGTGAAGGGTGAATCTTGCTGAAGATAATAACAATGTGAAACGGAATGTATAAAGAGCCGGTTATTTGCATAACAAGAAATGAAGGAATAGTGGCATTTGATGTGCAAACAAGTAATACAAACAAGGTAAAACCTTCTGCATTTGAAAAGGTTAACAGGAAAGACCGAGGCTTCCGTATAAAACAAATAGGCATGGTTATTCACTTGCCATGTAAGGACCCAGGTTCGATGCCTACCATCACCAAAAAATTGCACTCGTGTCTTGATTGTATTCGTAAATATTATACAAGGGATTGTTTGTAAATTACTCCCAAATTACAAAATGACCTATTATCACTTGATACCTACTCTACATAGGTACCTATAATATCACTTGATTCATCTACCTAGCTAAAATTGATATAACTTACCTATTTGCCCTGGTGATGTAGGTAGGTACTTGGCATGAAATGCTAGGTAGAAAAGTAAAAACAAAATGAGTTATCTGATTATTGAGGCTGTATTCCGTTTTCAAGATTCCAATTTTTTTTTTTTTGTTGGCAAAGTAGACTTCATAAAACACATAACAATACAATCTGGCACGTAATAGGTAAATACCTAAAAGTATAAAGTATATGGATACAAAATACTTATCTACGTTTAAATATTCTTATTTCGTACGTAAACCTACATTATTTCCTCCTATCTCGCGTCCGTATGTTGGCAAAGTAGACTTCATAAAACACATAACAATACAATCTGGCACGTAATAGGTAAATACATAAAAGTATAAGGTATATGGATACAAAATACTTATCTACGTTTAAATATTCTTATTTCGTACGTAAACCTACATTATTTCCTCCTATCTCGCGTCCGTATCTTGCTAGGTCGAACGGTTGTGTAAAAGTTTCTGCATGCAAAATGAGAAATGAGGTTCTCTGTAAGTGATTCTGCAACATGTTTTCCATCAGATGAGGTTTGAGATGACCAAGTTTGATTTCGCTGGGTGCAGAGAGTTCAATGATTTGTGTGGGTGATGATGGTGTTGGTCGTTAGTTAGTTGTATCCTCTGTGTTCTTTAAAAGGTAATTTTGCTTATTTAATTTGTTCAATTTTGTTACAATTTTGTCTTCTGAGGCAGACGTTTTGATGTTTTTAGTTAATTTTGTTTTATAAATTTACGCTGTTGTTGATATTCTTCCAATTATCTTTCAAAATATGTACGCCTTCTTCAAATATTTGTACCTACCTATCGCTATTGGGTCGTTCTTTATTTACATAGAATATTGCTTGTAAATAATAGGCGCAATGGTGCATAGATACATATGTACCTATGTGATTGAACATTACACAAATGAATACCTATATTTGTGTAGCGAAACTATCCATTTTCGGGGTCACATTAAGATTTCCTTGTCTCCGACATTGTCTGTCGTGGTTGGGTGAACTTCCATCTATTCGTCAGACACACTTACCTACAATTTTTTTTATAGAGGTACATATTCTATGGAATATTTACCGTGATATTTACTTACTCTGTCTTTTATTGCAATGGTGCATAGATACATATGTACCTATGTGATTGAACATTACACTAGGCAAATGAATACCTATATTTGTGTAGCGAAACTGTCCATTTTCGGGGTCACATTAAGATTTCCTTGTCTTCGACATTGTCTGTCGTGGTTGGGTGAGCTTCCATCTATCCGTCAGACACACTTACCTACAATTTTTTTTATAGAGGTACATATTCTATGGAATATTTACCGTGATATTTACTTACTCTGTCTTTTATCTCGGTAAGTGAAGAAGGATTGGGGTTTCAAAATCTTTCGATGCACTGGGCTCCTTCAATATCTTTGGAACAGCTCAACTCCACACACAGAAAGTCCAATCTGAGGCTTGGATGTGGTGGACAACTGCCTCAAGAGATGGGTTAAACTCATGCGAATCTACGAATCTTTTTGGAATATTTATTCATACACCACTGAGGTTGGTCGAATCAGTCAAATGTCTACAACGTCTTTTATCTATAGGTGAAGAATCCAAGCGGTTCCGATCCGATGATCATGGCGTAGCCACCCGTACCAGGTGAAACCTTGTATGACCGCAGTTGTGTAACTTTCAAACAGCCTAAATACCACCTAGATTTTGATTTACAACTTTCATAATGATTCACTAACATTCAGTTCCTGTGTACAGGTTGGTCGAATCAGTCAAATGTCTACCACGTCTTTTATCTATAGGTGAAGAATCCAAGCGGTTCCAATCCGATGATCATGGCGTAGCCACCCGTACCAGGTGAAACCTCGTATGACCGCAGTTGTGTAACTTTCAAACAGCCTAAGTACCACCTAGATTTTGATTTACAACTTTCATCAGTCAAATGTCTACCACGTCTTTTATCTATAGGTGAAGAATCCTAGCGGTTCCGATCCGATGATCATGGCGTAGCCATGCACCCGTACCAGGTGAAACCTCGTATGACCGCAGTTGTGTAACTTTCAAACAGCCTAAGTACCACCTAGATTTTGATTTACAACTTTCATAATGATTCACTAACATTCAGTTCCTGTGTACACCTAAACCAAACACTATTGTGTACCTACGCTTTAACCGGTAATAACTTAATAGCTCCAAGTCATGAGTGTATACTCTTTACGTCTTTACTCTTACTTTTGTTTGAAAATTCCCCCCTACTTAATTCCGCCCTGCCTGATGAGCTCGAGTCTGTGTATCTGGACGAGCTATCAGACAATGAACGTAGCATTGTATTATCTTTACGTCTTTACTCTTACTTTTGTTTGAATATTGGTAGTTATAGGTAGTTATCTTTAAAGAACTCGTAAATATGGTGTGTGCCATTTAACATTGTTCAGTTTATTTGTGTGAGCAAAATAATCATAAGTACTCCAATCTAACGTACTGTGGCTATGGTATAAGGAGGAACATGTTATGTTGTGGTGTTTATAAAGTTGTTATTAGCTTAGCCCTTGGAACAGGGAGAGGTTTACCAATCTAACGTACCACTGTGGCTATGGTATAAGGAGGAACATGTTATGTTGTGGTGTTTATAAAGTTGTTATTAGCTTAGCCCTTGGAACAGGGAGAGGTTTAGAAGGAATTTTATGGTCGATAGAAACTCTGCATTCGGTAGGTAAAAGGTATACCTAGTTATAAATAGAAAGGTATTTACAGTAAAATAAATCGTAACTATACCTACCATTGACGATGACGATGAAGATCGAGTTAGGTACACTCCGATTGTTTTTCCAACTATTGATAATGAAATTATTAAATATCATTCTCATTAATTAATGAAATCAATTTATTTAGAATAACAGAAATTAAATAGCTTGAAAATTAAACATATTTTAACTAACTCTTAAGATGGTGCCTATGTAACTTTTAACAGTTACCTAGTTACTTATTAAGTTAAAAAATGTTCGAATTTGTTTCTTTAGAGCTAAAAGAAGAAAAATAAATACTTAAATTAAATAAAGTTCTGATAAAGAGAAGTGTCATCTTAAGAACTGAAATCAAGTGATACCAGAAATGTGAGCGGGTCGAATAGTCCTGTTTTTGCTGATTGGTTCTAAGAACAATTCCTGCTTGTCATGAATTCCAATGAGTTCACGAAGCTCTACCATCCGCAGGAGACCAAGAATAGTTGAACAAGGTGATGTAATCCACTGAAATCTTCTTTTTTTTTCCTCTTTCCTCTTCTTCTTCTTCTTCTTACACTATTTTTCATATCTTCTTCCTTTACCGATTTTACTTCATTATTTATTTGGGGTCATTCTTATCTTCCTTTATCCTACTCCCCCTACCCTCCTAGCTAACGCCTCCTCCCTCTGCTATCCCTTTCCTCTCAAGTCCTCAAACCTTATCTCTCCTCCTCAGCTTTGTTCTCCCTCCACTTAAATAACTGCTGAAAATTATTGTTCCTTTTTAGCTAAATTCCATTTGAGGATGAGCAATTAATCTTGTTGAATATTAAAGGGACTTTTCTAACGAAATTTCTGTGTGTGGAGTCCAAGTGTGTCGGACTAAAAGGGATTTACCGTCACTGTTTAACCAAGGATTTAATGGGGGTTCTTACTCTCTATTTGACGACAAGCTAACCGCCTCCTCATATGACCTCACCGAGCTTGAGTGTGGGGTCGGGAAAAGTCAACAACACGCTTTTGTTGTAGAGACACATCCACTAATAATAATTAGTGGAGATGTCAAAAACTACAAGACAGATTATTGGGTTAACATTACTAGTGGAGATGTCAAAACTACAAGATATTATTGGAGTAATACTACTAGTGGAGATGTCACAACTACAAGATATTATTGGAGTAATACTACTAGTAGGTAGAGGTGTCACAACTACAAGATGATATTCACTATTTAGTGGAGATGTCAAAACTCCAAGACAGATTATTGGGTTAACACTACGAGATGTAAGTCAGGAGACTTTTTAGTCCGTCCTTCCTTTATTATTACTAATAATAAAAGGTATAGTGGACGGACTATTGTATTCGCTTCGGTGTCGTCTGTCTGTCGGTCTGTCAGTCTGTCGGTCGGTCGGTCTGTCTGTCCCCATAGAAGGACTTATCCAAACCTAGTCGACCTATATATCAAATTAAAGGTCTTTTTACCAGGAACACGAAAATGGTGGTGCAAATTTTGTCCAGAAAACCATAAAGCCAAAAAAACTGGTTTTTGGGGGATTTTTTTCACATTTTCTCACACAAATGAGCTCTGATCTCGAAATTTGTCGCGACGACCTATAAACTCAAAGCGAGAAAGTTTTAGATAACACTTCAGCCGATCATTTAAGACCGGTTTTAGCGTTACCTATGTTAAGCTACGCCAAGGAAGGCCAATAAATGGATGGGTGACTTGCACACTATACAGGGTGGTTCGTGATTTGCGAACCACGCTTATATCTCAGAAACGGCTGGGAATTAAGGAATGAAATAAACGGCATCATGTAGATGAAATTTTGATGATTAAAATGGCATTTTTTAAATTTGCAATTTTTTTTGCAAAACGGCCCATTTTTTGCCAAATATAGGTCACTCTTATGGAAACCCCCATTTTTTATTTAATTATTGGAATCAGCATAAAATTTTAATTGAAAAAATGTATTCACTCGAAAAAATTTGATGTACAAAAATTCTGTACACTGTGAGAAAGAAAAACAATTTCTTAATTATTTCTTTAGTTTTTGTATTATTCACTTAACTATTTCAACAACAATCAACAACAACAAACAAATTTATAAAAGCTGTTCAAAATGAGATCCATTTCTTTGTACACAGTAACGCATTGTTCGCTCTAACTCAGGACCAACTGCGTTGTTCATCAAATCTGGGGTCACTGACGCACACAAAATCGCGATTTGTGCAAATTTTTGTAGAGCAAATTTTTTCGAGTGAAAAATTTTTCAATTAAAATTTTATGCTGATTCCAAAAATTAAATAAAAAATAGGGGTTCCCATAAGAGTGACCTATATTTGGCAAAAAATGGGCCATTTTGCAAAAAAAATTGCAAATTTAAAAAAAGCCATTTTAATCATCAAAATTTCATCTACACGATGCCTTTTATTTCATTCCTTAATTCCCAGCCGTTTCTGAGATATAAGCGTGGTTCGCAAATCACGAACCACCCTGTACATATATATAGAAATGTGTCACTGGGTACGTAGTTCCGACATACCACGGACATACATAGCTAAGACAGCTTAACCCAGCTTTTAGGGCTATTTGCCAATACACCTACGCCTCAACGTATAGGCTTTTTTTTACGCTTCTCATGTCATACTTAATATTCTTCTCGTAAGAGAGGGATCAAACCCATTCCACTTTTACAAAAATTCAAGGGCGTATAACACGCTGTACCTACCTAGGTGACTACAATGTGGGTACCTACTCTAGGTACCAATACCAATATTTCTCAATTCTAGAGAGTAGGTACTGAATCGAATGATAAAATGCAGATAAATATAAATAATGAACATTTAACAACTATTCTCAAGGTCACCATGGTCACAATAATTTAACCTGGCAAATCCTGACAAAACGTTCGTAATTGCCTCTATTGCATTAATAAATGAAATAGTTATCTACCTAGGTATAAATAAATGGGCAAGTTATAGAGGTTTACCTGTTTACGAGCTGTCTTGGTACTTAACAGTCATTCAAATTATTTTACCTTATACGTACTTATAGGGTACATAATCCTACTTCTCGGATTGTTTATAATTTCTGTGTTTAAGGTCATATGTTTTATAATTTCTGTGCGGATTATTAATTGTTATATGGATGTTATTATATTTAATTTACTTTTATTGTACATTAATATAAATAAACACAAACATATACAATTGTACACATATGGTGTACTTGTAGGTATGCACCTACATTGTACAGTACACTTGCCATTCATGTATGTTCATATACCCATGTTTTCTTCATGTCCATGTGTTGTTCATGTTTTGTTTGAATTGTCTCATGCCTTGACTCTAATTCTAATGAGTAAAGGTAGATAGGTACTAGGTACTAGTAAAGCCAAGGATTCCTAGTCCTATAATTCCTGGATCTTGTGAATATTAAGTACGCCGGTTTCTACTTCTACATACTTTTGTTATATTGAAGTTATTGTAGATTTAGATATAATTTACTTTTATTGTACATTAATAAATAAATAGAAACATGTACAGATTACGTATAGTGTACTTGGAGGACTGGAGCTATATGAACAGTTGATGATGAACATTGTACATTACACTTGCCATTCATTCATGTTCATAAATCCATGTTTTGTTCATGTCCATATGTTGTTCATGTTTTGTTTGAATATTGTCTCATGCCTTGACTCTAATGAGTAAAGGTAGGTAGGTAGGTACTAGTAAAGCCAAGGATTCCTAGTCCTATAATTCCTGGATCTTGTGAATATTAAGTACGCCGGTTTCTACTTCTACATACTTATTAACACTGTGACTTAAATTACAACTTTAGGTAGAGCTTACTCATGTACTTGCTTGCTTATTTGAACTTCCCTAGAAGTGGCTGTACATCTGTACATGTACAAA
This sequence comes from Diaphorina citri, assembly GCF_000475195.1. Taxonomy (NCBI): domain Eukaryota; kingdom Metazoa; phylum Arthropoda; class Insecta; order Hemiptera; family Psyllidae; genus Diaphorina; species Diaphorina citri. Next base: position 217,673 of record NW_007377746.1, read on the forward strand.
AGTATTGGTCCTACCCAAACTTACCCTAGCTCATGGTAGTGTTACCTAATATTATGTGAAAACGCACACTTACGACGACCAAGTATAGCTTGTCGCCAAATGGAGGGTAAAACCACCGTTACCTACTAAAAACCTAAACAGCTATGCAGTGACGCCAAACCCCTTAGAAAAAAACTCAAATAAAGTCTTTGACTTTATTTGATTGGAAGTTTTTGGGTCATATCAACATTTCCAACAACGTGACGTGTTCCTTCATCAAATAAAGTCTTGGAGTTTATTAGATTAGAAATCTTTGGGTCATTTCAACATTTCCAACAACGTGTTCCTCCATTCCTTCTCTTATAGTTGGTATAAAGTCGACATCGATAGTAGTCCTGTCACCTAGCATCACTCAACAACCTTTGCCGCCCATTCCCAAACGTCGCGCAGGAAAAAAGACCCCATCTCCCGGACTAACAGAACTCCGATGTCACAACCGGTGTGGTATTGATTACGAGTCGCAAGAATTGAATGTGTTCCTGACTAACGATGAAGGTAGACACCCTGTATAAATATAGTAGAGATGTGAAGAGAGTGAGTGAGTTGTGAAAAAAGAACTACTCTTTTCAGTGAACTAATACTCAGCTCATCAGTCAAATCCTAAAACACAACTCACATAATACCTATAAGGAGTTAGGATATGAGATATGTCTCATTGACTGAGTATCTAATCCACTAAAAAGAGTAGGTATCCATAGTTCTTCTTTGTAACTCACTTACTCTTCTCTGTAAACCTGTAACAAAAATTATCTATTCTGTAACAAATAAATTGCAAAGGTACTCTGACTATATCTATAACTGTACAATAGAGTGGCAAGACTGATAAGTTAGTCCAATTTTTCAAAATTGGGCAATCAAGTTAGGTAGGTACCTATTGTCCAGCCGAAGGAATACGTACGAATTTCAATAATTTTCAACTTAACACCTGTTCCTCGTTCCCACTTGTAAATTTCATCAGTTTTTTTTTTCTTTCGAATGTCATTGTAGGCAATGTAATTTAAAAGAGGAGTGTTCCCACTTACGCAGGACACGATTTTTTTTTTTTTTTACTTTTTTTCGAACGACAAGTGGGAACGGGCCTTGAGGGGAAATAACATCACTGAGACTGGGTATCAATTTATAATGAAACAGAGTCATTCAATGGAAGCCTTACAAGAGAGGGTGTTATGTGAACACTTTTCTTATCAGACTTCCCTATTTTGTTTTGTTAAACCACAAAATGTTTCAAGTTACAACTTGCTATGTCTGCGATTTTATATGCATGTATGCAACTGTCTTGTTTGAATTTCAGAAATAATTTATACCATTTGCCATACATTGTAGGTTCCTAAATACTATACTTTAAATAAAACATCAAGGTATACGGTAGATAACTACATATTCTTTAGTGACTAAAGCCCCCTTTCTCTCTTCTCGATTCCAGATCAAATCAAGCATCTACCTCCCCAGGGCAGTGCCTACTGGGACAACCTATGGGATTCTGGCAACAGTTCCACGCCTGGGTGAATTGTGAAAAAAGAACTACTCTTTTCAGTGAACTAATACTCAGCTCATGAGTCGGATCCTAAAAACACAACTCACATAATATCTACCTATAAGGAGTTAGGATATGAGATATGACTCATTGACTGAGTATCTAATCCACTAAAAAGAGTAGGTATCCATAGTTCTTTTTTGTAACTCACTTACTCTTCTCTGTAAACCTGTAACAAAAATTATCTATTCTGTAACAAATAAATTGCAAATCTGTACCTGACTATATTATCTACTGTAGAATAGAGTGCCAAGACTGATAAGTCCCGTTTTTCAAATTTACGTAGGTAATTAGGTTAGGTATTAGATAACTATGTATATTGCCCAGTGATTCTTGGGGTGCGGAATTGGTTAGGTAAGTTATATGTAAAGTTAAAAACCATTTTCGCCAATCAGATCTTAAGATGTTTTATTCACAAACAAAACAATGCGATAAAAGTAGAATGTAGAATCAGAATATAATAGTTAAAATAATTGGAAATGAAGTAAGATGTATTGCACCAACAGCAAGACTATAATCAGGCTTTTGACGTTTTAATTACTAACAAGGTCACATTGGACAGGTAAAGGTTTTGTTATTTTATAAAATGCCATTGCCATGAATATTAGGTGCAGCTTTATTTGTGTTATGATGTTTATCTCTTGTCTCTGCAATTTATTAATTTCGCGAAATTCTTGAGGAAAAAAGTTAGCAATATTGAGATTGTCTACTACAGTCCTCTACAGGTATGCTTACAGTTTCATTTCGAATCTGTGGTAATCTATTTTCGGACATTTCTCATTAATCTGCCCTTGAGCAAAAACCCTAATGCTGGGGTTTACCAACTCGGGATTGAAGATTTCCCTATATACCTATGTAATACCCAGATCAACCTCGGTTTGAACTCAATCCTGACAATCCACGGTGGTAAAACTCGACCTCAATTTCGACAATCCACGGTGGTGAAACTTGAAAGTGCCTTTCAACTTTCAACGTAATACTGTGTACGTTTTAGTCGCAAATTTCATCACCAATACCAATATTGAAACACTAATAATTCATGTATTCTCCTAGAATTGGTATTAGACCCTTAATAAGATTTCGTTTTCCAAATTACCATTTTAAACATCCACTGAAACACTTTGTTAGCTGTTCCTATCTAAATGTAAATCACTTTCCAACTTGTAATAGAATGTACATAGGTATTAGAATTAGAATACTAGAACATAGAGCAGAAGTAAAACTAATGAGGTTTGAAGAGATAACAAACCAAAGGTACTTGAAAGACAATAATTTATGTAAACGCGTGAAACCAACCTCTCCGAATTTGCATAGAATTTCTAATTAAAATCAAGTAAAAGTTGTGCAAAATGAAGAAAAAGTTATATCTACTTACCTAATAGTCCTAGTAGGTATCTATACCTAGTAACTATGTATTAGGTACCTACTTTCTCACTATTCCTAATGGCCTTTGTATTAGGTAGTTGTGGCAACTGCTAATAGGTACCTACCTACCTACCTAGGTACCCTTGATCTCGTGAGAAACAGTCCTGCAAAAGATTTCTATTATACGTATGTCTGCGAGATACCTATCTACTTTCCAGAAATAAACACTAGATATTACTTTGTCCTAAAAGCACCTACAGGTAGTGCATTTCAGAGCTGATAAAGTCATAGATAGGTCGGTACTTGAGGATAAAAGCTGTAAGTTAGCAGTTAGGGTACCTACCAAGGATTCTGAATTCCCAATATCTGATGTCGTTCTAAATACTGCATGCTCTCTCTTGCTAATAGTGGAACCTATTTGTGGAACTTGAGTCAGACATAACTCCAGATTCGACAATTCCGATGTAGGACGCCTTCCTTCAGAAGCTGGAAAATTGTAGGTAACAAGTCAGATATAAGAGATAAGTCAAATTTTCTTTTTATATCAGTCTAAAAGTTTTTGTGCTATAATTATCAGTATAAAGCTGGAAATAAATACTGCTTATGTTGGCTTCCCCAAGAGACTCTCCCGTGACTTTCTGTGTGTGAACAGATAGAGGGTCTCTTGATTTTCCTTCTAAATCGAAGAATATATTATGCCAAATACACCGGCAATGCGAATGGGCATAATATATTCTTAAATTTGGAATATTGCACAAAACAACATCCTCAAATAATGAATCCTTGTATTTTCAGACACATTAGATGCAGGCGAGCGTAAACTCCAGGAGGCCAAGTTTGAGCTGATAACATCCGAAGCGTCCTACTTTAAATCCCTCACTGTATTGGAGAAACATTTCATCGCCAGTCCTTTGCTAGATGATGTCAACATTCTCAGCAAGAATGACCGCAAGCACTTGTTTGGCAACGTCACAGCAGGTAATTATCGAGAGCTCTGGTTGGTTGGAATAGCTCGTTTAGGAGAATTCTGTCACTTCGAGTAAAGCGGAAAAAAACAACGTTCGTGGCGGAGGTCTCAGGTTCGATTCCCGGAAGGATCAAATTTTTTTCGGCTCTTCGTTTGAGATTTGGAGTGCAGCACTCAGCCTTGGCCTCTTGAGGACATTTGAGTAGCTACATACATTAATGGAATAGAGATTTGTGGGGGAGTTTTTCCACCGTAAGTCTCCCAAAACTTGTGGTACCCTATCAGTAATCTTTTTCACAGCAAGTGTCACGGTACAAGTTTCAATAGGTAGGTAAGATATCCTTCTATTTACCTGTTAAGCGCAGTTGTAAAAATAACACTTTGAAATTATGTAATACATTTCGAAAAAATCCTTTGTTTTCAGTGCGGAAATGCTCAGAACGTCTGCTGGCAGCTCTGGAGCAATGCTGGCAAGACTCCATCCTCCTCCAATAATTATACTCGATAAGATAAAAATAAATATTGTTATTTATTTGAAAAATAAATATACCGATTTGCATTGGGTTTTATTACCTAGATAGGTAGAGATTCTATTATTCCAGGTAGGTACCATAAAAGTCCTGATGACCAGGACTGTTTCTTTTAAACTGAACCATTCTGGTGAGGTGAGGTCTGACAGACCCCACGAAAATTTATTTTTGTCGTAGAAATGACCCTGGGACCTTTGTGGTTCCCAGTAATTATCCCTTGAACTGGGAGATAGTGATTGTGTCATTCAAGAACTTTTTCAAGAGAACGGCTAATAAAATTTGAAATTTCTAGGTAGGTACCTTTAAAGTTAATTTTTCTGAAATTTGACTGCAGATTTGGATTTTTAGCAACTTTTTACTTTTATTCATAATTTTCACCCAAATGCGACAGTTCTTTTGTTGTAAACATAGGTACCTAGGTATTCTACGTGACCGAAAAAAAAGATTTTATTTCGGAAATGGGGGGGCTACCTACAGCTGGCCAGCCCCCCCTCCCCCCTGAGTACGCCCCTGCATTCCATTCTCGGGGTGTGTTTATGAACAGGGCTGAGATGAGCTCGGACGACGTGAGATAGCTGTCCCGGCGGCAATTTTTAAAATTCATTTTATATTTATTTTTGTTTGCTTTGTAATTTGCTTGTTTTTAATAGCTAATATAAATGAAAAGTATAATATAAACGTGCAAACTAAAGATAAAAAGTAAAAAATGAATTCAGATTGTACAAGTTGCGGAAAAAAAAACAAAAATTCGAATTTCCCGCCAACTTTACACACAAAAAGGCCGACGATGGCCTATCTCAGCCCTGTACATAAACACAGCCTGAAGCTTGCCAATGTCAACCAGTCAATGTCATACAGACTGCTATCCACAAAAGCAAATGAAGTACACATTCCTTTAGTGTGGAAGAGTAACGCCAAAGAATGCGTAATATTTACTACCTATACCTATACCTATATATTTGTAATATTTTATTATTTTATAAGATGTTTATTACCTTCTTGTCATACATATACATATATCTATATCAATTATTGTTACAAATAAATAAAACATAAAAAACATATAAAACAAATCATTAGATACCTAGATCCGGTGGGGTAGGTAATAGGTATCTTTTTTTGTCGAGCGTTATTGCTAAGTATTTTAAAATCATTTTACTAACAGATAAAACCTATGGTCATCTATTCCATTTTTTCGCTAACACATTCACTCTGGCTGTATGGTCGAGGCTTAGTGCCAAACCAATGCCAAAAAAAAAAGCTCGAATCGGACCCGGTATGTCAAAGTCTTTCCCTCCACTCCTTCCTCATGCTGCCAATGCAACGGGTGACTCGTCTGCCTCTTCTGTTTGATGCCATTCTGACCCGGTTGCGACCCAACCATAGCGAATATGAGACGTGCCACACGACGCTTGCTACGTTGAATAAGGTACGTCACCAGGGGGGTAACACTTCTCAGTCTGAACTTCGAACTTCTTACTTCCGTCCGCAGAAGAAACATTGTACCGTTTGTCGATTTTTTCTCAGCAAAAAAAGCCAAGTGCAGAATACAACGATAGGTGAGAGGTTTATTTTTGAGATAGACGAAACTCCAGAGAAGGAATTTAGTTCTTTCATCAGCTAGTCTATCAGGTTCAAAACGGTACCTGGCCCGGCTTTCCAGGGAGTACGGTTCGACCGTTATTGAGGGCCAAAGCTCTGACATTTCGGGCTATTCCAATGAAAAAGCTCAAAAGTGGTTCGCGGTTCTCAGGACTCCAGCCTCAGGCCGCTTAAACTTTTATCTCATGAGGACTAAGAAGTCTGAAGCAATTGTGATAGTTCCAGGCTATCCTCTAGGTGTGTCTCTCGCAGGATGCTGAGGCATCATGGTCGTTTTATTCCTTCTAATTCGCCTCCTCTCTTCCCGCAGATTGTACACGAATGTAACGAGGAGGCTCGCAAGATGGAGCGTTACTACGAGATGTTACTTCTGAGTCGTCTCATCAAGTTCTCACTCAAGGAGGTCAAATGTCTTCCGGTCATCTCTTCCAGTCGCTGGCTAGTTCGGTCAGGATCGATGAACTTCGTGAATGTTGACTCCAAGATGACCTTTGCCAGGAAGCTCAACAAGACTCACTTCTATGCCAAACTCAACTTGTTCCTCTTCACGGACCTGCTGGTTATTACAAAGAAGAAAAGGTAAGTCAGAGGTTTTACCATTAGATTCCCGACTGACGAGAAGTTAGATTTTGGAATGGTTGGAAATGGAAAATCATCGATAAAAGTCAAATTTATTTAGAGTCAGCGGAGCAGTGCGGTTATAACACGTTAAATGTGCCAGTTCCTCATGGATCACTGAAGTTAAGCAATGTTGCACGTGGTTAGTACCTGGATGGTGACCATCTGGGGAATCGCGTGCTGCTGGGTTCCCGGCTTCACTCGGGCTGGTTGAGGTTAAATTGAGGAGGGGGGTAGCTTGTCGCCTAGTGGTGGGTAAAACCCCCGTCACGAGAAGACCTAAGTTTAAAAGTGACGCTAAACCCCTGTACCTACCATAACCTACCTAACACCTAATGAACGAACATTTATTGGGTCTATTTACCTATGCCTTTGTTTCCTGTTTCAGTAACGGAAGCTACTCTGTGATAGACTATTGCACGCGGGCCATGATGCAAATGGCGGCCATCGAAGACTCGGTGCCCCCCACCAACAAATATCTCATTCTGTTGACCATTCTGGAGAACCATGAACAGAAAACCGTCGAGATAGTACTTAGCTGTGATACTGAATCAGGTAGGTACACAAGTCTAAACGTCGCGTCCTAGGGGGTTTTAATGGGGCCATCGCTCAACTGCCTGTGGTCTTGCCCAAGTCTTCCGAACCCGGTAAGTGGAATATCTCAGGGTATGGGCTTTATTATACTTAACAGTCGCTATCAAACTCTGCTAAAGACAGTGTTTTTCGAAGCTTATTCCTTGAGATGTTGAGGTACATAAATTCGTATAAGCTTAACCCATCCTCTAGGGCTATTTGCCCCTACACCTATACCTCGGAGTGGGCTTTGTGTGTATGAAGTTAAGCTCGGTAAATACAACCCATGTAAAGAGAGAAGATCCCAACACTAAAATACCGAGATCAACTCGCATCGGGTCGTGTCCGGTTTCACAAAATACTTTCCCTTTCACGAATAATTTTCTCTTTCAGATGGCAAGTTGAGCACTCAGCAGCCCCCCTCTCCCATCCTACCTTTAAAGAAGAGAGTATTTTCAGATCCCCGACAGGGTTTCTGACCGAGTTTTACGGGTGTTTTCTGACCGAGTTTTACGGGTGTTTTCTGACCGAGTTTTACGTTCCCCGGAGTTCTGGGACAGTAATAGAATATGTAAGAGGCAGTTCCCTGAAGTGATTTTTCGCCAATTCTGGTTCTGGGGTACAGCAGTCTCAGGAAATACTACAATACTCGCTCATATGGGCTTAGTCACTGTAAGCACTATGCTTAATTCTAATTTTTGTGTTCTCTCATATTACATTTTTCAGAGTCCTCTCTCAATGTATCCAACAAGTCAGACAAGATTTTGAATTCGCCATCTTGGTATTCGGACTGTAGCCTGTTTGACCCCACTGCCAACGTGCCTGCTTTTGCATTTTTGTGTTCTCTCATATTGCATTTTTCAGAGTCCTCTCTCAATGTGTCCAACAAGTCAGACAAGATTTTGAATTCGCCATCTTGGTATTCGGACTGTAGCCTGTTTGACCCCACTGCCAACGTGCCTGCTTTTGTTGATAGTGGTACGTATCCTGTGCAGGAAAATCCGAAAATTGTGGCAGTGTTCCTACTCGAAGGAATACGTACGATTTCAATAATTTTAGACTTGGGGGAAAATAGCAGATCACTGACATTGGGTATAAAATAGAGTCATCCAATGGAAACATTGGAAACCTTACAAGAGAGAGAGGGTGTTATGTGAACACTTTTCTCATCAGTCTTCTCTATTCACAGATCACTGAGATTGGGTATGAAATAGAGTCATCCAATGGAAACATTGGAAACCTTACAAGAGAGAGAGGGTGTTATGTGAACACTTTTCTCATCAGTCTTCTCTATTCGGGGTTTTAAACCCCAATCCTTTCAACACCGGGATATAGGTAACATACCTCTCTCAGCTGATTCAGCTCCCTCACGGATACAGCAAGTGAGCAATAAAGTCAGTCATACATTTTCATCCCCTTTTTGCTGGGATCTAAACTTGGCCCGAGGGCTGGGGTTTTGAACTTTGCCCATATGGTGTGCTGACGCTTTCCTGGATTCTCTATTCTGTTTTGTTAAAACCACGAAACGTTTCACGTTACAATTTGCTGTCAGCAATTTTTTATGTATGTATGCAACTGTCTAGTTTGCATTTCCAAAAGGATTTATACCATGGGGCAAAGGTACATAAATACTACTTTAAATGAATCGGCTATAGGTATATTTAAACATTCAAATGCTAGGTATACTACAGTAGATAACTACATCACCTGTCAAATCATCACCAATGGCTAATTCCCCGTTTCTCTCCTCTCGATTCCAGATCAAATCAAGCATCTACCTCCCCAGGGCAGTGCCTACTGGGACAACCTATGGGATTCTGGCAACAGTTCCACGCCTGGTGCCACCAGCAATTCGGATTCCATGTCCGACCCTGGTTCCGATCTTCACTTGAGATTCATAGACGAGCCCCTGTATCAGTTCTACAATGCTTGTATTGCCGAGGTAAGTCAGGGCCGGACTCAGGTCACCCATCGGTGGTAGCACGTTAAATGCACCAATTCCGATGACTCACTGAAGTTAAACAAAGTTGCCCGTGGTTGGTAAACGAATGGGTGACCATCTGGGTAAGTGATACGGTCTTCTCCCGACCCCTCTCAGGCTGGGCGAGGTTAACGTGAGGAGATGGGTAGCTTGTCGCAGAATAGAGGGTAAAACCCCATTGTGAGAAGACCTCAGTTGTTAAAATCAACATAAACACGTATAACCATTCCGGCAGCCCGAGTCCAGGGAATGTTCTTTCCAAGATCGAAGGCCAGTTGATCCTTTCGAAGGCCTTTCTAGAGATACGCTTAATAAATCAACAAAATTGTTGTTCTCTCCCCCCAGTTACAATTCAACGAGGGCTCCGTGGAGAATGGCTATGAGGAGATTGGATCATCTCCAATGAGAACCTCCATGTTGGAGATCATAGCGCCACCTCATATGAATCGCTCCCTGTGGTGTCAACTACCTGAGGTCATTGATTCCGGAGTACTAGGTAAATATTGTCATACATAACTCCAGATTCGACAATTCCGATGTAGGACGCCTTCCTTCAGAAGCTGAAAATTGTAGGTAACAAGTCAGATATAAGTCAAATTTTCTTTTTATATCAGTCTAAAGTTTTTGTGCTATAATTATCAGTATAAAGCTGGAAATAAATACTGCTTATGTTGGCTTCCGCAAGAGACTCTCCCGTGACTTTCTGTGTGTGAACAGATAGAGAGAGGGTCTCTTGATTTTCCTTCTAAATCGAAGAATATATTATGCCAAATACTCCGGCAATGGGAGTGGGCATAATATATTCTTCAATTCGGAATATTGCACAAAACAAATACTCAAACAATGAATCCTTGTATTTTCAGATACATTAGATGCAGGCGAGCGTAAACTCCAAGAGGCCAAGTTTGAGCTGATAACATCCGAAGCGTCCTACTTCAAATCCCTCACTGTGTTGGAGAAACATTTCATCGCCAGTCCTTTGCTAGATGATGTCAACATTCTCAGCAAGAATGACCGCAAGCATTTGTTCGGCAACGTCACAGCAGGTAATTATCGAGAGTTCTGGTTGGTTGGAATAGCTCGTTTAAGAGAATTCTGTCACTTTGAGTAAAGCGGAAAAAAACAACGTTCGTGGCGGAGGTCTCAGGTTCGATTCCCGGAAAGATCAATTTTTTTCGGGTCTTCGTTTGAGATTTGGAGTGCAGCACTCAGCCTTGGCCTCTTGAGGACAATTGGGTAGCTACCTACATTAATGGAATAGAGATTTGTGGGGGAGTTTTTCCCCCGTAAGTCTCCCAAAACTTGTGGTAATCTATCAGTAATCTTTTTCACAGCAAGTGTCACGGTACAAGTTTCAATAGGTAGGTCCATCCTTCAATTTACCTGTTAAGCGCAGTTGTAAAAATAACACTTTGAAATAATGTAATACAATTCGAAAAAATCCTTTGTTTTCAGTGCGGAAATGCTCAGAACGTCTGCTGGCAGCTCTGGAGCAATGCTGGCAAGACTCCATCCTCCTGACCAACATCTGTGAGATTGTCTACCAACATGTGACCAACAAGAGTTTCAACATCTACATCAAGTACTGCTCCAACCAGTTTCATATTGATCGGACGCTTAAATCTCTCAGGTAGGTCGAGTGGATTGGAACATATGCCTTCAGGCACATTCCACAGGTAAGTCGAATGGATTAGAACACATCACATGCCTTCAGGCACACTCCATTTGTCAAGGGTCTCGGTATGAATTGCCCTTGGGACCAATTTCAATTTGAAATTGGTTGGATGGAAGAGAATGCCTCAGGCACCAATTCCACACCCATAACATGAAACTAAAGCAAGATGAAAGCGAATCCCGTACACTTATACACAACTTTGTGTGTATTAATCTTATCTATCTTTTGGTTGAATGAAACTTTCATAAAACCAGTTTTATCAAAAAATGTGTTTCCACGTTTTTTTTTTTTTTTTTTTTTTTTTTTTTTTTTAATTATTTTTTTTGGGAAAGTACTTACCTAATAGTCCTAGTAGGTACCTATACCTAGTAACTATGTATTAGGTACCTACTTTCTTACTATTCCTAATGGCCTTTGTATTAGGTAGTTGGCAACTGCTAATAGGTACCTACCTACCTACCTACCTACCTACCTACTACCTAGGTAACCTCGGTCTCGTGAGAAACAGTCCTGCAAAAGATTTCTATTATACGTATGTCTGCGAGATACCTATCTACTTTTCAGAAATAAACACTAGATATTATTTTGTCCTAAAAGTGCCTACAGGTAGTGCATTTCAGAGCTGATCAAGTGATAGATAGGTCGGTACTTGAGGTTAAAAGCTGTAAGTTAGCAGTTAGGGTACCTACCAAGGATTCTGAATTCCCAATATCTGATGTCGTTCTAAATACTGCATGCTCTCTCTGAGTTATATCATGTTTTGATCTTTTTGTTGTTTGTTTTGCATGAACTTACTTTGATAAGTAGGTGATAATTATACGTACAGTTGTACAGTTCAATTTTTCTTGCATGTTCTGGTGATGGTCCTTTTTTTATTTTCATTCATATCATAGGTAGGTAAATCCAAATTTCGATTTTCAGGACGTTGTCCGGCTGTGCCAAATTTTACCTGAAAGATAAAGAAGCTCAAATTTTGGTCGCCTCTTTGGCACAATCGGATACTGCCCGACTTCCGTGATTGAAGAACCTAGCCCCAAAGGCCTACGATACTCAAAAGACGCAACCTTTTTGCTTTCTCCTTCCAGATACCACACGCACGGCCTTACCAGAACCCCCCAGTGATGTCTACAAGAATATCACCCCGACGGAAAATGACCACGACAGTTTTTCTGATTCATTCGATTCGGATTCAGACGGATCGTCAGACTTGGACTCCAGAGAAACGGCCAGGCCAAGTTCCAGAAACCACGTCTGTATAGTGTATATCTCTACATGAACCAATTCAGGGTGTTCTCACCTTCAATCCAATTTTCCCGTCTCCACAGAGAAACCAATCCGAAGTTCATCGAAGCCCTGACAGAGCTCGAATCGGACCCGGTATGTCAAAGTCTTTCCCTCCACTCCTTCCTCATGCTGCCAATGCAACGGGTGACTCGTCTGCCTCTTCTGTTTGATGCCATTCTGACCCGGTTGCGACCCAACCATAGCGAATATGAGACGTGCCACACGACGCTTGCTACGTTGAATAAGGTACGTCACCAGCGGGGTAACACTTCTCATTCTGAACTTCGAACTTCTTACTTCCGTCCGCAGAAGAAACATCGTACCGTTTGTCGATTTTTTCTCAGCAAAAAAAGCCAAGTGCAGAATACAACGATAGGTGAGAGGTTTATTTTTGAGATAGACGAAACCGTCCGCAGAAGAAACATTGTACCGTTTGTCGATTTTTTCTCAGCAAAAAAAGCCAAGTGCAGAATACAACGATAGGTGAGAGGTTTATTTTTGAGATAGACGAAACTCCAGAGAAGGAATTTAGTTCTTTCATCAGCTAGTCTATCAGGTTCAAAACGGTACCTGGCCCGGCTTTCCAGGGAGTACGGTTCGTGTCCGCAGAAGAAACATCGTACCGTTTGTCGATTTTTTCTCAGCAAAAAAAGTCAAGTGCAGAATACAACGATAGGTGAGAGGTTTATTTTTGAGATAGACGAGACTCCAGAGAAGGAATTTAGTTCTTTCATCAGCTAGTCTATCAGGTTCAAAACGGTACCTGGCCCGGCTTTCCAGGGAGTACGGTTCGACCGTTATTGAGGGCCAAAGCTCTGACATTTCGGGCTATTCCAATGAAAAAGCTCAAAAGTGGTTCGCGGTTCTCAGGACTCCAGCCTCAGGCCGCTTAAACTTTTATCTCATGAGGACTAAGAAGTCTGAAGCAATTGTGATAGTTCCAGGCTATCCTCTAGGTGTGTCTCTCGCAGGATGCTATTGAGGGCCAAAGCTCTGACATTTCGGGCTATTCCAAGGAAAAAGCTCAAAAGGGGTTTGCGGTTCTCAGGACTCCAGCCTCAGGTTGCTTAAACTTTTATCTCATGAGGACTAAGAAGTCTGAAGCAATTGTGATAGTTCCAGGCTATCCTCTAGGTGTGTCTCTCGCAGGATGCTGAGGCATCATGGTCGTTTTATTCCTTCTAATTCGCCTCCTCTCTTCCCACAGATTGTCCACGAATGTAACGAGGAGGCTCGTAAGATGGAGCGTTACTACGAGATGCTCCTCCTGAGTCGTCTCATCAAGTTCTCACTCAAGGAAGTCAAATGTCTTCCCGTCATCTCTTCAAGTCGATGGCTGGTTCGGTCAGGATCGATGAACTTCGTCAATGTTGACTCCAAGATGACCTTTGCCAGGAAGCTCAACAAGACTCACTTCTATGCCAAACTCAACTTGTTCCTCTTCACGGACCTGCATCCAGTCGCTGGCTAGTTCGGTCAGGATCGATGAACTTCGTCAATGTTGACTCCAAGATGACCTTCGCTAGGAAGCTCAACAAGACTCACTTCTATGCCAAACTCAACTTGTTCCTCTTCACGGACCTGCTGGTTATTACCAAGAAGAAAAGGTAAGTCAGAGGTTTTACCATTAGATTCCCGACTGACGAGAAGTTAGATTTTGGAATGGGTGGAAATGGAAAATCATCGATATAAGTCAAATTTATTTAGATTCAGCGGTGCAATGCGGTTATAGCACGTTAAATGCGCCAGTTCCTCGTGTATCACTGAAGTTAAGCAATGTTGCACGTAGTTAGTACCTGGATGGTGACCATCTGGGGAATCGCGTGCTGCTGGGTTCCCGACTTCACTCGGGCTGGTTGAGGTTAGAGGAGGGGGGTAGCTTGTCGCCTAATGGTGGGTAAAACCCCCGTCACAAGAAGACCTAAGTTTAAGGGTGTGTTTATGAACAGGGCTGAGATGAGCTCGGACGACGTGAGATAGCTGTCCCGGCGGCAATTTTTAAAATTCATTTTATTCAGCTGATTCAGCTCCCTCATGGATACAGCAAGTGAGCAATAAAGTCAGTCATACAGTTTCATCCCCTTTTTGCTGGGATCTAAACTTGGCCCGAGGGCTGGGGTTTTGAACTTTGCCCATATGGTGTGCTGACGCTTTCCTGGACTGTTGTTCCTCCTGGTGTGATCATGACGTTTTGGCTGGCCGTCCTATCTTTACCTTTGAGTCCAGGGTCCTGAGATAATGACAAACTTTGAACCCTACCTTCTACCATATTGAGGGTGATTTCACCAACATTTTTTCAGCCCTTAACAGGCCTGTTAAGTTCCATTTGATTAGTATAGGCTTAACAGGACAGCTGATTCAGCTCCCTCATGGATACAGCAAGTGAGCAATAAAGTCAGTCATACATTTCCATCCCCTTTTTGCTGGGATCTAAACTTTGCCCGAGGGCTGGGGTTTTGAACTTTGCCCATATGGTGTGCTGAAGCTTTCCTGGACTGTTGTTCCTCCTGGTGTGATCATGACGTTTTGGCTGGCCGTCCTATCTTTACCTTTGATTCCAGGGTCCTGAGATAATGACAAACTCTGAACCCTACCCTCTACCATATTGAGGGTGATTTCACCAACATTTTTTCAGCCCTTAACAGGCCTGTTAAGTTCCATTTGATTAGTATAGGCTTAACAGGGGTATTATGTATTAAGGCTTAATAATGTGATTAGTATAGGTTTAACAAGCTGTTTGGGGCCAAAAAGTAGGTTGGTGAAACCCACGATGAGTAATTCATCCTTGATTTTTCCAGGGAGACAAAGGTGGCTAGAAGCAACCGCACCCCCTGCATCTTCCAACCCAGAAGAGACTCTGTACGAACAATGGGATTGCCCTCAAGTTGCCGTCAATCATACATACACTGCCCAGCAACCCGATGAGTTGAACTTGCAACCTGGTGACGTTATCAATGTACTCAGAAAAATGAGTGACGGTAAGATATTCAAACTGAGAGGAAGCCAGCCTAGTTAGCTTAGTTGGTAGTCGAAGCAACCGCACCCCCTGCATCTTCCAACCCAGAAGAGACTCTGTACGAACAATGGGATTGCCCTCAAGTTGCTGTCAATCATACATACACTGCCCAGCAACCCGATGAGTTGAACTTGCAACCCGGTGACGTTATCAATGTACTCAGAAAAATGAGTGACGGTAAGATATTCAAACTGAGAGGAAGCCAGCCTAGTTAGCTTAGTTGGTAGTGCGTCTGGCTTGTAAGCGCTAGGCCGCGGGTTCGATTCCCGCCCGGGGCGGATTTTATCCTGATGGTATAATGTTCGTTCTCGGCACGGCTGGCTTTCTCCTATCCTATCTTTCTTCTCTCTTCAATTTCGGGACGATAAAACCTCTATTGTTACAGTTCCTTCTATCAAACCAGAAAAAGTATAGAAAATTATTGGAGATTTCTATGCGTTAGAGTTTCTCCATCTGTTTCACTTTTAAGTGCTCTGGGTATTGAACCCGGGACCTCCAGATTTCAAGTCCACTAGGGCACGAGGCTGCTCTCTTGCTCTACTCCGTTGTTACAGTTCCTTCTATCAAACCAAAAAAAGTACCTATAGAAAATTATTGGAGATTTCTATGCGTTAGAGTTTCTCCGTCTGTTTCACTTTTAAGTGCTCTGGGTATTGAACCCGGGACCTCCAGATTTCAAGTCCACTAGGGCACGAGGCTGCTCTCTTGCTCTATCCCGAACTTCCGAATTTTGACAAGCGTTATGTTTTCAGGTTGGTACCACGGTGAGCGGATCAGGGACGGTCAGAAGGGGTGGTTCCCGGGGAATTATACGACGGAAATAGCCTCGTCACATGCCAGAGCGAAGAATTTGAAACAAAGATACCGTCTGCTGGCCCTGAGCGGGAGCTATTTGCAATCACAAGAGTTGTCTAAGAAGAAAGTTACATGAGAGAAGACTCGAATGTACCTAGATCTACACAAAAAGCCCGCTCTGAGGCTTACCTATGTGTAGGGGCAAATAGCCCCAAAAGATGGGCTAAGCTTGTAAGACCTATCTCCTACCTTCATGCTGTACCTACCTATAGGTCGCAGTGACCAAGGGCGTTTATTAAAGCCGATGGCCCTACTTTTACCAGTACTAATAGGTACCTACCTATAATTTTTGTTGAAAATCATTTCTACAAGTTTTACTGAGTAGGCACCCCTACCTTTATTCTGAGGACTGTGCTCAACTATGAGGATTAGATGTACCTATAGTTCATCCAGATCAATGTAACAGCAATGAGTCATCAACCCAAAATGAAGGAACCAATCAGATTGCAGGAAATCCTTACATTTTTGCAATTCAGGTAAAGGTCCATTTTTGATAAACTCTCTCTTCTAAAATGCAGAGGTAGCTCTAAGTTCAGAGGTTGGATTCCAGAACAGGTAAGGTGGATATCGCCTTACCTGACTTTGTTTCACTAAAACTTTTCCTCGCTCGCTTATATTTGAGTTTCGTTTATGTTTTTAGTTTGTTAACTACAAGTTCGGCCATGCCTTTTCCACAAGGTTGGCCATGCCTCGGGATGAACTAGTAAGTTATAAGAACGAGATCCATTCACTCATTCACATTTCACATTTCACACACTGATCGCTCTATCTCGAGAACCACACCACCTAGAAAGCTGAAATTTGGTAGGAATATTCTTTTTATGGTCTAGGTGTGCAATAAGAAAGGATTTTGCGAAAATCTACACCGATCCTGAGATATGATCAATTTTTGATCGTTAAAATCACCATAAGAAATACACAGAGTGCAGAGACTGTGGGAGAGAAAACTTTTCCTCGCTCGCCTAATATTTGAGTTTCGTTTATGTTTTTAGTTTGATAACTACAAGTTCGGCCATGCCTTTTCCACAAGTTTGGCCATGCCTCGGGATAAACTAGCGGGATTCCGGAGCGAAGCGACGGAATTCAGCTAGTAGCTAATATAAATGAAAAGTATAATATAAACGTGCAAACTAAAGATAAAAAGTAAAAAATGAATTCAGATTGTACAAGTTGCGGAAAAAAAATCAAAAATTCTAATTTCCCGCCAACTTTACACGCAAAAAGTCCGACGTTGTCCTACGATGGCCCTGTTCATAACCACGGCCTCAGGGCTGAGATGAGCTCGGACGACGTGAGATAACTGTTCCGGCGGCAATTTTTAAAATTCATTTTATATTTATTTTTGTTTGCTTTGTAATTTGCTTGTTTTTAATAGCTAATATAAATGAAAAGTATAATATAAACGTGCAAACTAAAGATAAAAAGTAAAAAATGAATTCAGATTGTACAAGTTGCGGAAAAAAAATCAAAAATTCTAATTTCCCGCCAACTTTACACGCAAAAAGTCCGACGTTGTCCTACGATGGCCCTGTTCATAACCACGGCCTGAACAGGGCTGAGATGAGCTCGGACGACGTGAGATAACTGTTCCGGCGGCAATTTTTAAAATTCATTTTATATTTATTTTTGTTTGCTTTGTAATTTGCTTGTTTTTATTAGCTAATATAAATGAAAAGTATAATATAAACGTGCAAACTAAAGATAAAAAGTAAAAAATGAATTCAGATTGTACAAGTTGCGGAAAAAAAATCAAAAATTCGAATTTCCCGCCAACTTTACACGCAAAAAGGCCGACGATGGCCTACGATGGCCCTGTTCATAACCACGGCCTCATTCTTCTCAAGGTCATTCAACGATTACATCTGTGCTGGGTGCGAGTTATATCTGTGCAACTTGCAGGATCTTTTTTTTCATACCCTGCCTTCACATCAATCAGCTGATTTCAAGGAACAAAAGTAAACAAACACGCTAAACAATTTTTGTGAAAAATTCCACTGGCAAATTTTTCTGATAAGGAATTTTATCCCAGTTTTCTGACTTGGTCTAAATCAAATTGCCGTTTTTGAACCTTATCTCAAAATGAGTGTGGCTGTCATCGGAGAGACTATTCTTCTGAAGATGTCCAAGTTTTCAGCCATTGGATTGGAGTCTCTATTTGCTTACAAATGGTATTTCACACACGACTGATCCGGTGAGAACTAACCAAGTAACTAAATAGGTAATTAGGGTTGCCCACTGTCAGACAACATTGATATCTGTATAATTCCACAGCACAGGAATTCTCACATTTAATAAATACATTGTATATATAAGTAGACAGAAAACAACATCACATTAGGGAACCCCTGCTCCATCTTCCAAGTTTAAACTTCTGGTTTTATAACGGCTCCCTCGCAGCCTCAGGGACACTGCCCGTATTATCGCTATTTCAACCTTGGTTTTTATTAAAATTATTTTATTTTGATATTGTATTGTGTAATTTGTGGAGGTTAACCTGTTGGTTACCTATGCGTCCGAGAAAAGGACATTTAGAACCTATACAATTTTATTTTGATATTGTATTGTGTAATTTGTGGAGGTTAACCTGTTGGTTACCTATGCGTCCGAGAAAAGGACATTTAGAACCTATACAGTAAATTTAGTTCGTAGTTCCGACATACCAGGGACATACATAGCTAAGACAGCTTAACCCAGCTTTTAGGGCTATTTGCCAATACACCTTACGCGTCAACGTATAGGCTTTTTTTACGCTTATTATGTCATACTTAATATTCTTCTCTTAAGAGAGGGATCAAACCCATTCCACTTTTACCAAAATTCAAGGGCGGATAACACTCTGTACCTACCTAGGTGACTACAATGTAGGTACTCTAGGTACCAATATTTCTCAATTCTAGAGAGTAGGTATAGGTAGGTACCGAATCGAATGATAAAATGCAGATATAAATAATGAACATTTAACAACTATTCTCAAGGTCACCATGGTCACAATAACTTAACCTGGCAAATCCTGACAAAACGTTCGTATTGTTTACGAGCTGTCTTGGTACTTTTTACCGTCATTCAAATTATTTTACCTTATACCTACGTAGATACTTATAGGGTACATAATCCTACTTCTCAGATTAAGTACCTACATATGTTTTATAATTTCTGTGCGGATTATTCATGGTTATATGGAAGTTAGGTATTGTATATTTAATTTACTTTTATTGTACATTAATATGAATAAACACAAACATATACAATTGTACACATATGGTGTACTTGTAGGTATGCACCTACATTGTACAGTACACTTGCCATTCATGTATGTTCATATACCCATGTTTGTTCATGTCCATGTGTTGTTCATGTTTTGTTTGAATTGTCTCATGCCTTGACTCTAATTCTAATGAGTAAAGGTAGGTAGGTACTAGGTACTAGTAAAGCCAAGGAAGGATTCCTAGTCCTATAACTCCTGGATCTTGTGAATATTAAGTACGCCGGTTTCTACTTCTACATACTTATTAACACTGTGACTTAAATTACAACTTTAGGTAGACCTTACTCATGTACTTGTTTGCTTATTTGAACTTCCCTAGAAGTGGCTGTACATCTGTACATGTACAAAAGTATTGGTCCTACCCAAACTTACCCTAGCTCATGGTAGTGTTACCTAATATTATGTGAAAACGCACACTTACGACGACCAAGTATAGCTTGTCGCCAAATGGAGGGTAAAACCACCGTTACCTACTAAAAACCTAAACAGCTATGCAGTGACGCCAAACCCCTTAGAAAAAAACTCAATAAAGTCAAAGACTTTTTATTTGAGTTTTTTTTCTTTGATTGGACAATTTGATTGGAAGTTTTTGGGTCATATCAACATTTCCAACAACGTGACGTGTTCCTTCGTCAAATAAAGTCTTGGAGTTTATTAGATTAGAAATCTTTAGGTCATTTCAACATTTCCAACAACGTGTTCCTCCATTCCTTCTCTTATAGTTGGTATAAAGTCGACATCGATAGTAGTCCTGTCACCTAGCATCACTCAACAACCTTTGCCGCCCATTCCCAAACGTCGCGCAGGAAAAAAGACCCCATCTCCCGGACTAACAGAACTCCGATGTCACAACCGGTGTGGTATTGATTACGAGTCGCAAGAATTGAATGTGTTCCTGACTAACGATGAAGGTAGACACCCTGTATAAATATAGTAGAGATGTGAAGAGAGTGAGTGAGTTGTGAAAAAAGAACTACTCTTTTCAGTGAACTAATACTCAGCTCATCAGTCAAATCCTAAAACACAACTCACATAATACCTATAAGGAGTTAGGATATGAGATATGTCTCATTGACTGAGTATCTAATCCACTAAAAAGAGTAGGTATCCATAGTTCTTCTTTGTAACTCACTTACTCTTCTCTGTAAACCTGTAACAAAAATTATCTATTCTGTAACAAATAAATTGCAAAGGTACTCTGACTATATCTATAACTGTACAATAGAGTGGCAAGACTGATAAGTTAGTCCAATTTTTCAAAATTGGGCAATCAAGTTAGGTAGGTACCTATTGTCCACTGATTCTTAGGGTGCGGTACCTACTGATTAAGTTATCCATAAACCATTTTTGCCAATCAGATCTTGAGATGTTTTATCCACTAAGCAGACATTCAGATAACTTTATCCTAGGTAGAATGTAGAATGAGACTACAAAATAATTGGAAATGAAGTAAGATGTATTGCACCAACAGCAAGATTATAATCAGGCTTTTGACGTTTTAATTACTAACAAGGTCAGATAGGACAGGTAAAGGTTTTGTTATTTTATAAAATGCCATTGCCACGAATATTAGGTGCAGCTTTATTTGTGTTATGATGTTTATCTCTTGTCTCTGCAATTTATTAATTTCACGAAATTCTTGAGGAAAAAAGTGATATTGGGAATAAAGGGAGAACGGGCTCTAGTCTTGATTTTAAATCATTACATGAAAGTAAAATCAAAAAATCAAGGACGATGTCCGGTTGTGCCAAATTTTACCTGAAAGATAAAGAAGCTCAAATTTTGGGAGCCTCTTTGGCACAATCGGATACTGCCCGACTTCCTTGATTGAAGAACCTAGCCCCAAAGGCCTACGATACTCAAAAGACGCAACCCTTTTGCTTTCTCCTTCCAGATACCACACGCACGGCTTTACCAGAACCACCCAGTGATGTCTACAAGAATATTACCCCGACGGAAAATGACCACGACAGTTTTTCTGATTCATTCGATTCGGATTCAGACGGATCGTCAGACTTGGACTCCAGAGAAACGGTTTCTCAGGAGTCTCAAGACTACGATGCTCAAAAGACACAACTCCTTTGCTTTCTCCTTCCAGATACCACACGCACGGCCTTACCAGAACCCCCCAGTGATGTCTACAAGAATATTATCCCGACGGAAAATGACCACGACAGTTTTTCTGATTCATTCGATTCGGATTCAGACGGATCGTCAGACTTGGACTCCAGAGAAACGGTGAGTGTCCGACCTCTGCTTACCGCCCGGTCGGAATGGCCGTCATTGCCGTCAAATACCTCCTATCGTTAATATGTTTCCTAGAAACGTGTGTTTTTTTAAGAGGTTTGATAGTGGGGACTGTGACTGCTAGGGTCTTATCGTCCTAAAATCGAAGGGAGAAGAAAGACAGGATAGGAGAAAGCCAGCCGTTCCGAGAACGAACCCTATCCCTTCAGGATAAAATCCGCCCCGGACGGGAATCGAACCATCAGCCTAACGCTTACAAGGCAGACGCGCTACCTACCAAGCTAATTAGGCTCGCTTGTTCAACTTTGAATGTATGCGAGTCCCTTATGTTCCTCTCTCACCTCCACAGATCCACGAGAGAAGTCTACCACCTCCTCCCACCTCCGCGGCTCAGCTCAACCAGAACATCTACGGATTTGTCAAGGAGGCGGGACGTCAGGTGAAGAAACATTGGTCTCGGAGCTCCTTGGGACTCAACAAGATACGTAAGATGAGTGTCGGGGCCATCGCTCAACTGCCTGTGGTCTTGCCCAAGTCTTCCGAACCCGGTAAGTGGAAAATCTCAGGGTATGGGCTTTATTATACATAACAGTCGCTATCAAACTCTGCTAAAGACAGTGTTTTTCAATGCTTATTCCTTGAGATGTTGAGGTACATAAATTCGTATAAGCTTAAACCATCCTCTAGGGCTATTTGCTCCTACACCTATAGCTCGGAGTGGGCTTTGTGTGTATGGAGTTAAGCTTGGTAAATACAACCCATGTAAAGAGAGAAGATCCCAACACTAAAATACCGAGATCAACTCGCATCGGGTCTTGTCCGGTTTCACAAAATACTTTCCCTTTCACGAATAATTTTCTCTTTCAGATGGCAAGTTGAGCACTCAGCAGCCCCCCTCTCCAATCTCCCCCACCCCATTACCTCCCCGGGGTCGTCGCTGGTCCTCGTTCAAAACCAAATTCCGCACCCAGTCCATTTTCTACCTGGACGACGATTTCTCCTCCCGCGAGACCACGCCCACCAAACCCTCCCCTCTCAAGACTGATACCACCCCTCCTCCGCTACCCCAGAAAGACTTTCGCCGCCAAAGCATTGCCCTGGGGTCGCTGGCTAATGAGAGGGACGTACGCCGCCAATCGATCGCTCTAAGACCGTCTAGTCCTCCACCTCCCCCGCCTACCAATAGGACCGTGTCAACCGGTGAGCAAATGAACCAACGGCAACACTTAGCTGTGCTGCGTCTCCAGGTCGACAGTGTCGTTTTAATATGCACTTTCGGTTTCTGTGCAATGCGCACGCCTCGGTGGATAAAACGTCCAAAAATGAATATAATTTGATTACTATGTGCTCTTAAAGAAGAGAGTATTTTCGGATCCTCGACAGGGCTTCTGACCGAGTTTTACGGGTGTTTTCTGACCGAGTTTTACGTTCCCCGGAGTTCTGGGGCAGTAATAGAATATGTAAGAGGCAGTTCCCTGAAGTGATTTTTGTCCAATTCTGGTTCAGGGGTACAGCAGTCTCAGGAAATACTACAATACTCGCTCATATATGGGCTTAGTCACTGTAAGCACTATGCTCAATTCTCATTTTTGTGTTCTCTCATATTGCATTTTTCAGAGTCCTCTCTCAATGTGTCCAACAAGTCAGACAAGATTTTGAATTCGCCGACGATAAACCCCTGTACCTACCATAACCTACCTAAAACCTAATGAACGAACATTTATTGGGTCTATTTACCTATGCCTTTGTTTCCTGTTTCAGTAACGGAAGCTACTCTGTGATAGACTATTGCACGCGGGCCATGATGCAAATGGCGGCCATCGAAGACTCGGTGCCCCCCACCAACAAATATCTCATCCTGTTGACCATTCTGGAGAACCACGAACAGAAAACCGTCGAGATAGTACTTAGCTGTGATACTGAATCAGGTAGGTACACAAGTCTAAACGTCGCGTCCTAGGGGGTTTTAACTACTTCAGGGTCTGTTTTGTGGTAGGTATATTTTTTTTTCTTTCTTTTAGCTTCCCCCACTATTAATCCCTCTGTCTTTTTCATTGAATTTGAGCAGAAAAGGTCCTCTCTCTTCTAATTCTTCTGACACTTAAGTAACTTTGTTTCCTATATCTTTGAATTTGAAGTAAGTATTTAGATAGGTGGGCAGGTAACAAACCTAATGTGAAACATTTGACATTTTTATTGAATTTGTTTGATTTTTGGTTTAAACCCCCCCCCCCCCCTCTTTTTGAAACCCAAGAAAGCCTGAACAACTGTAATAAGGTCCCTAAATATTCTTTATGAACACCAATAGGGACTTACAAGTTCAAGTCAGAATTAAGTATAGGTCCCTAAATAAGTGTTTAAGTAAATGAAATTGAACACAACTCCTGCAAAATTTGCTAGAAGTATTATTGTAGGTACCTACCTACCTACTTAGTAGTTCATTTGTCTTTAATCAAATTGGAGAAAAAAAAAAAACTGGTTGTAAGAGAAAGAGAACAGATCAAAGCTGTGTTTGGAGATCAGATTGCAGCTGCTGGGTACTTGAGTAGGGGGGTAGAACTCAATTCAGAACTTCAAGGTTACCTAAGCTCAGACAGTCAACGGCTTACATTTATTGATGTGACAAGTAGGTATATAATGTGAGATGTGAAAAGATCATTTTTTTTATTATTATTATTATTATTATTTATTTTTTATGAAAACATGGCCTGAGAGTAGTGCTAGGGATAAGGGGAACTTCAAAGTTACCTAAGCTCAGACAGTCAACGGCTTACATTTATTGATGTGAGAAAAGTAGGTATATTATTAGTATTAGTATTAATAGTGCTTTATTTATTCATATTTTTAACAGTAGGTACAATATTACAATAGTAATAAATACAATAATATGAATGAGTAAGGGAGTACCTACCTAGATATAGTTACTTAATGGTTGGGGCCACAAACCAAGCCAAAACCAGACTCAAGTTCAACCCCCAGACCAGGCAGACCCCCCGGCTGATTACAGAGTCTCAGCCAAACAGTCCACCCAGCCCGGGAATCAACTTCAAGGTTACCTAAGCTCAGACAGTCAACGGCTTATATTTATTGATGTGAGACATAGGTATATAATGTGAGATGTGAAAAGATTTTTTTTTTTTTTAATGAAAACATGGCCTGAGAGTAGTGCTAGGGATAAGGGAGTCACATACTTAGGAAGAGAGAGAGAATGGAGGAAAAAAGAGGCATTGGATAGAGGGTTATAGAATATGGATATGAAGGGATACTTACTGGGAACTTGACTAATAAATAGTGGTTGGGCGGAAGAGCTAACAGAAATGAGAATCCTGTCACTGAGTGAATAAGAAGCCCTTAAAAAAGAGACATTTTTCTCATCCATTGTTTAATTTTAATTTACTTGTGTTTTTAATTAACTTAAATTTCATTGAATTAACATACTACCTCATCTGTATTGTGTTTCAGATAAGTTAGAGATACTCTGCTGATCTAGAAAATTAATTTTGGTTTCAATTTCATCATACCACTTTTTAATCTAATCATCTCTTACTTTTCACAGAGATCCTCTGTACATGCCCACAAAAATGTGATGAAAAAGTGCCTCTCAAAGTGCGAACATACATGTTCAAATACTACCATGCTCTGATGCGAGATCGGCCAAAGCAAGAGATGCTCCTGTTGCGATTCATTGAAATGAAGTCGCTCACTCAACGATTGAAGGAGGACAACAAGCGAGTTCAGTGTCGCTACAAAGCTCCAACCAGTATGAAAGCAATTGAGTTCATTTTTCAAGATGGTAAGTGTAAAGATCTGTGTGTCTGGCAGTGCACCCATTGCATCAGGCCACATTCGAGCCTCAGCATTCAGTGTATTGAATTTAGTATTTTCCCAAAACATTTGTAGGTTTTTTTTTACACCTGTCATCAGTAAATATTACAAGGTGTATAGAGAAAGACAAACCGTAATACAAATGTGTAAATAAAAACAGCTAAGGATCAATTATATTTATCTTGAGGATAGATGTAATTTTGTACCTCCCCTGGTACTTACACTTGAGTATTTATAAGTACTTCTCTCATTAGGTATTAGGATAAAAGTTCAAGGATTAACCTTTTTTATTATTTTTTTCTTTATTGGTTAATAATAATAATAATGAAAATGCTCATTTTCTTTCAGACTCAGTTAACCTGTCCGATGACGAGGGTAACGAGAACGAAGCGGAACCAAAGCAGAAGAAAATCAAACTGACCAACGGACAAGACGAGAGCAGTCTAAAACCCGACCAAATGGTAGAGCTCAAAACCGACCCCACCATCAAGTATAGGATCGACAAGAACGGAAACACGGAAGTGTGTCAGAAGGCGTACATGAATGTGTTCCTGGTGCCTGAGAAGCGGGTACGTGCCGTACGTGAGAAACTTGTCGCTAGCAAACGGTCTGTTCTGGAGAAAGAAATGGCTCAGACAGCAATGATGAACTCCGAGCTAGAAACAGCCGTCATGATCGCCCAAGACTTGGCAGCCGGCTGCAAACCCCTCCTCCAAATGCTGCAGAACAATCAGAAAATCGTCGAAGAGGAGGAACACTTTATTTCCTTTTGAAAAAATATAAAAAAAATAATGTCCCTGAAGTTACAAACGTTGGTAGAAAAAAATCCAAAAATTATACAGGGTACGACAAAATCCCGACGATTTCGTTGGTAGAAGTTACCAACGAAAAGGTACAAAAGTCAATGATGAGGGAAAAAATATACAAAAAAATCCCACATTTTATTAATTCCCACATGAATCCGGAGAATTTTTCAAAAGAAACGACAGAAAAAATTCTTCGTTTTTCATGACTCTGTTGATAGCTTTCAAATATCACCGCAAGAAAGCGCTGTATGGAGAGTTTCAAGTGGGCTTTTTACTTTTTTTACTTATTATTTATTAATATTTCGCGAACTTTCATTCACACTGGAGCTTAGAGGAATTTCGTCCAAATGTGACAGGAACACTTTGACATCAGCAGTCAACTGCTGAACGCCATCGATAGCGACATAGAGCTTGTCAACAATTTCTTCAACAATCAGCTGTGGAAGCCGGAGATTTTCGATTTTAAGAACGGCGAGAAGGAAGAGGCCGAGTTCAAGAAACCTTTGAACACGATGGATTCGTCTCTGAACAGCACTGCCAAGTCAGAAAAAATTCTTCGTTTTTCATGACTCTGTTGATAGCTTTCAAATATCACCGCAAGAAAGCGCTGTATTATACCCAAGTTGCTTATTGCCTTTGTATGCACCACTGTTTATCAGATCTATTGAGCAACAACATTTTTAGTGAACAAAGATTTTTTTTCCTTTAAAATTTTTATTGTTATTATTATTATTTTCTGCTTTGCTTTTATTTTGATACACTTATTCTGATTATTACAGATGTGGTCCTATGGTTCTGGATGCTTTAATTAAAATCAAAAATGAAATGGACCCCACTCTGACATTCAGAAGGTCTTGTCGAGAGGGTATCTGTGGATCTTGTGCCATGAACATTGGAGGTGTCAACACTTTGGCTTGCATTAGGTAGGTAATAAGGTCATAATTCACGTTGGCTGTGAAATCTCATTTATACAGTGAAATTTAAACCCATAATAAATCTACTCAATACAATAGGCAAGCCAGGCTGGATACTTTGGTGGGTAGCACACCTGCCTTATAAGTGATATGCCATGGATTATTCCCACCCAGAGTAAATTTTATCCAAAACAGATAAGGTTTGTCCATGGAACCTGGCTTATTTCTATCCTGTCCAGTTGGCTGTGAAATCTCATTTATACAGTGAAATTCAAACCCATAATAAATCTAATAAATACAATAGGCAAGCCAGGCTGGATACTTTGGTTGGTAGCACACCTGCCTTATAAGTGCTATGCCATGGATTATTCCCACCCAGAGTAAATTTTATCCAAAACAGATAAGGTTTGTCCATGGAACCTGGCTTATTTCTATCCTGTCCTCTCTTCAGTTTTGGGACAGTTGGATCTTCATTTTTATAGTTTTTTTTTTCTAGTAAGTAAACCTCTTTAAAAAGTTCTGCCTATTCTTGGCTTTTTCTTTTTCAGTAAAATTGATGCAAATGACAAAGTGTCAAAGATCTACCCTCTGCCTCATATGTATGTGGTGAAGGATTTGGTACCCGACATGAACAATTTCTATGCTCAGTACAAGTCTATTCAGCGACATTTAGGAGGTCCATGGAAAATTTTGGGGACCTTGGTAGAAAGAGGTCACCATAGATAAAGCTGATAAAAATTTAAAATGTTATCTGGTTATGTAATACGAACATATTCTTCTAGACTTTTGAGACAGGAATTCCACAACCTCACATTCTTGATAACTGCTCAAACTTGACCTAGAAATGGACTGTAGGGTTGGAGTTCAATTAACAGAGGTATTTTTTTCTATGGGAATTTAAAAGAACAGATTCAATCACATAACTTTCTGACAATCTTGGAGTTTAATTAACAGAGATATTTTTCCTCTGGGAATCCAAGTGTAATTTAAAGGAACAGATTCAATCACAT
This sequence comes from Diaphorina citri, assembly GCF_000475195.1. NCBI lineage: Eukaryota > Metazoa > Arthropoda > Insecta > Hemiptera > Psyllidae > Diaphorina > Diaphorina citri. Next base: position 245,779 of record NW_007377746.1, read on the forward strand.
AACTCTCTGACAATAGCTTCAAAATGCTCATGATGGTTACTCTTTGGGGTCCAATGGACAGTGTCAAAGGTATCTAATGAGGTAAAATCAATTAATTGATACCTATTACCTACTTATAAAGTCTCGTAAACAATAATACCCAGTTTAGATGTTACATAACATATTTCACAATATTATGTTGGTTTCAAACCTGAAATTCTGGAATGTAATTTCATGGAATGGTCCGAGTTTCCTCCAAACAATTTGTACAAGCAAACATGACATAATATGGGTACCTACCTCAATAAGTAGATATTAAGCTATTAAGTTTTTACACCATGAAACACCCATCTGAGAGCTGGAAAAAACTAGTTAGGTGACAGGTTTCAGTAGAATCTTCTGCAGTTTCTTGACCTTTGGCATCATTCTTCATTTGTTTGTAAGCCCTTCCTCTTAATGTTGGTCCTTGTCTAATAAAGCACTACTTATACTTAATATTGCAATAAGTGATAATTTAAGTGTTAAGGGCAATATACATGCCTGTGGCCTTTACCTCTCTTCAACAGACTGCAAAGAACATCCGTAGCTTTCAATTGAGTGCTGCAGCTAGTTCTGCTGTACCTGCGGAGAAACCCGCCAAGTACAAGACCTTTGCTATCTACCGATGGAACCCAGACAAGCCTGATGAAAAACCTACCATGCAAGAATACAAAGTGGACTTGAACAAGTAGTTGGATCTTCATTCTTATAGTTTTTTTTCTAGTAAGTAAACCTCTTTAAAAAGTTCTGCCTATTCTTGGCTTTTTCTTTTTCAGTAAAATTGATGCCAATGACAAAGTGTCAAAGATCTATCCTCTGCCTCATATGTATGTGGTGAAGGATTTGGTACCCGACATGAACAATTTCTATGCTCAGTACAAGTCTATTCAGCCCTGGCTCCAGAGAGACAAAGAGAACATTGGTAAGTTTTAGTTTAGTAAAAAAAAAGAGTTTATTTTATTTCGTAGCAATGAAACAACTGCTACATTAGACACTTGTGGTCTGTGCCATAGCATGCCCATCCCGTAGTATGTCCCTCATCAGATAGGTGATAAGAGACACAATACTTCCCATTTAGGTGCTGGGTCAACACGAGAACAACAGAAAGTAACCCGTTGAAATATATGCAATCAAAAAACGAGAATTTTTTTTGTTGATGGTGGGATTCAAATCAGAACAAGGTGTTAGCAGGGAATGAATGTTAATCAAAAGGTGTGAAAAAATAAGAGGTAGATAAATCCTTTGATATTTAAAATAAGACATGGTGGAGTTTATTACGATTTTTTATGCTAATTCCCAGGGTTGGTCTGATTCATATTTTCAATGTTTCCTTGCTCCTAGCCAGCTCAACTTCAGTGCAAGATCCAGCCATGCCACGGCCATAAGTTTTTTCTCCCACTAGATATCTCAACTATTGATAACCGCTTTGATTCCCATCTCTCTTCCAGGTAACGCCCAATACCTACAGTCTCTGGATGATCGTAAGAAGTTAGACGGCCTGTACGAGTGCATCCTATGTGCGTGTTGCAGTACTTCTTGTCCATCCTACTGGTGGAATGGTGAGAAATATTTGGGCCCTGCTGTGCTTATGCAGGCCTATCGATGGATCATTGACTCGAGAGACGAGAAAACGGCAGACCGACTTAACCAGCTGAAGGATCCCTTCTCTGTGTACAGGTAAATAGAGTAGAATATACCTTTTAGATCCCGCCCGAATAGGACTGAAAAGTCCCTTTACACCAGCAGTCTAAACAGGATCTCATGGTATTTGATGGTATACTTAACCTAATCATCTGTTCTTAATCTATCTAATCTCATGAAATCTAATTCAGCTGAAGGATCCCTTCCTTCTTTGTGTAAAGGTAAAGATGCCAGGTTTTTTCCGGCCACACTCAGGCTGGGCCAGTCTAGTCAGCATGGAGGGAAGTGCGTCTGCCTTGTAAGCGCTAGGTCACGGGTTCAATTTCCGCCCGGGGCGGATTTCTTCTTGAACGGATACCTAAGGTTTGTTCTCGGAACGGCTGGTTTTCTCCATCGAATAGGACTGAAAAGTCCCTTTACACCAGCAGTCTAAACAGGATCTCATATATTTGATGGTATACTTAATGTAATCATCTGTCCTTAATCTATCTAATCTCATGAAATCTAATTCAGCTGAAGGATCCCCTCCTTCTCTGTGTAAAGGTAAAGATGCCAGGTTTTTTCCGGCCACACTCAGGCCTCAGGCTGGGCCAGCCTAGTCAGCTTGGAGGGAAGTGCGTCTGCCTTGTAAGCGCTAGGTCACGGGTTCGATTGCCGCCCGGGGCGGATTTCATCTTGAACGGATACCTAAGGTTTGTTCTCGGAACGGCTGGTTTTCTCCATTCCTGTCCTCCTACTTCCTTCACTTTCTGGACGATAAGACCTCAGCAGTTACAGTTCCCTCTATCAAACTTTTTCTAGAAGCTTTTTCAGCTTTTTCATAATATTATCAGCTTAGGAAAAGATCTCTATTATGTAAAATGTTATTTAAATAAATAAATAAATAATAATAAAAAAAACCTCTTCAAAGAAAGTTCGTTCTCTTTTCTTGTGAATGTTTGTTTGTTTGTTTTCTTAGTTAAAGTTTGTTTTCTTCTTACTTAAAGTTTGTTTTGTTCTCACACAGATGTCACACGATCATGAATTGCACGCGTACATGTCCGAAGGGTTTGAATCCTGGTCGTGCTATTGCAGAGATTAAGAAGCTCCTGTCAGGCTTGGTCAAGAAGGATAAGCCAGGTTTAGACACAGCTGCCCTACAGTAAACATCATCGTATCGTCTGATATCATGGACCTAATTGCATAGTAGGAAAATATAGTCGAAGTTTTCTTTTGGAAGATTAAACTTTGGAAGATTAGTTGAGTTATCTGTATTACGGATAATGCCTTCCAACTCCCAAAAAAAGCCGGTTCAGAAGACGCGGCGATCTTGGATGCTAAAACCTTCCATTTTTTTTTTTTTTTTTTTTTTTTTTGTAAAGACACACGCCGCCACTCCTTCAAGAGAGGAAATCGTGAATATCTCAAACTTCCAAGATAACAACCCAACAATCTGCCTTGGTGGCTTAGTGGTCAAAGCACTCGCGAGGTCGTGGGTTCAATCCCAGCCGAGGCATGAAATTTAATTGTTTATTTGTAAATTTGTCCCAATAATTACATAGAGGCTCTAAGTAATGTTAAGAGACGTTCTCCAGTCTCTGGCATTAACCTCGCCTAGTGCTTACCTTTCATTCAAGAGTGTTATTTTGATTTTAGGAATTCCTTTCTTTCGCATTCAGGAATTCCCTGTATTAAAGCAGCGATCCTATTATGCAATTTGTTCTTACATGTCTCATTAGAACTCCCCATCACCCTAAGAACCTTGAATGGTTCGCTTTAAATCACCCGTAGATACCTTTTTTCCTTAGAAAATCTAAATAAATAAATTTATTATCGTAATAAAAAGATTAATGAAAATCGCGAGAGTGATACCTATTCCATCGAAAAGTGCAAAATTTCAATATCTTAGGTACATGGGAAGGAAAATAACGCACATTGTTGTTTGTACTTAATGTTAAGTTGGTGTTAAAATGTAGATAAAAGAGTTAAGAACGCCAGCCTACTTAGCTTAGTTGGTAGTGCGTCTGCCTTGTAAGCGCTAGGCCGCAGGTTCGATTCCCGCCCGGGGCGGATTTTATCCTGATGGGATAATGTTCGTTCTCGGAACGGCTGGCTTTCTCCTATCCTGTCTTCCTTCTCTCTTCGATTTCGGGACGATAAGACCATAGCAGTTAAAGTTCCCTCTGTCAAACCTCTTTAAAAAAAAAAAAAAGATAAAAACTCTACCGAGATAATCGGAAACTTTCAGACCTAGGTGAGAACGTGAGAGAGAACTTTAAGGAAACGTGCACAATACAAAGTGTTAGCTAATCTAGCTTTCCAAGCAAAGCTTTGTCCTGGATTTTCAGCATTGTTTGAATTGTTGTTTCAACATCAAAGACAATCTTGGCAAACATTATCTGTTCAGGATAAAATCCGCCCCGGGCGGGAATCGAACCCGCGGCCTAGCGCTTACAAGGCAGACGCACTACCAACCAAGCTAACTAGGTTGGGACATTGGATGAATTGATTTGAAATTACCTACCAATATTTGATTTCCTTAGTCTGGCTGGGGGACTTTAAACAGGGAGGATACCAGACTGAAATTTCCCTTGCTAAATAAATAACAAAGGTTAAGTGTGAAGAGCATCCACTTTTTGTAGCCAAAACAAAACCGAATGAGAGGTATTTTTCCTTTCGGGAAACGGAATTGATTCCGATGGCGCGCCATCGGGGATTTCCTATGGTTTAGTACTTACAGGCGCCATTTCAGTTTCCAAAAGGGAACCAGCCTAGTTAGCTTGGTTGGTAGCTCGTCTACCTTGGAAGCGCTAGGCCACAGGTTCGATTCACGCCCGGGGCAGATTTTATCCAGAATAGATTCGTTGCTTTCTCCTATCCTGTCTTCCTTCTCTCTTCGATCTCGGGACGATAACAACTTAGCAATTACAGTTATTCCCTCTATCAAACCTCCAAAAAAAAAGTTTTCAAAAGAGAACCGGTTCTGTCTCCAAAAGGAAAGTACAAAACTTTTTTCTTCTTCTTGTTTTCATTCACAGATATGATTCCGTGTTCCGTACCTCTCTGGTGATTCACGTATCTTCCAAGAACTTGAAATGTGTTTGCCGTGATGGTCGAGTTATGAAATTATCTTATGAACCGCAAGTTAACAATAATAAACTAGTGACTCATATTTTGTAATTACTTCTTGTATTTAATAATTTATGTGTAAATAAATTACGATCAATACCCTGAAATAAGCTGTGCTTCAATTCTTTAGAATACAACTCTCTAATTGGGTACCCCGTCATAATTTGGATCTAGGTATCTAATGAAGATAATAATTATTATTGACTAGAACTCTGTGGACCTTTCCCCTGTATCACAGACTAAAGTAATCATTCTGATTGTTTAACTCGAACTTTTTTTTAAGAGCTTTGACAGAGGGAACTGTAACTGCTATGGTCTTAACGTCCCGAAATCGAAGAGAGAAAGAAGACAGGATAGGAGAAAGCCAGCCGTTCCGAGAACGATCTCTCTAATTGGGTACCCAGTCATAATTTGTATCTAGGTATCTGATGAAGATAATAATTATTATTGGCTAGAACTCTGTGAACCTTTTCCCCTGTATCACAGACTAAAGTAATCATTCTAATTGTTTAACTCGAACTTTGAGTTCAGCTAATCCACTTGGATTAAGCTAAGTCTGGCCACGGACATTGCTGTAATGAAATACAACGGGTTTGCGCTCTGTTCGAAATAATGATTTAGAATTTTCATCTATTTTATTTTCACATAAACATACCAATAGGAAATAGTACATATTTTGCCTTTCACGAGTAATTTTAGAAGAAAAACCTAAAAGTGCTTATAGTTTTTTTTCTAGTAAGTAAACCTCTTTAAAAAGTTCTGCCTATTCTTGGCTTTTTCTTTTTCAGTAAAATTGATGCCAATGACAAAGTGTCAAAGATCTATCCTCTGCCTCATATGTATGTGGTGAAGGATTTGGTACCCGACATGAACAATTTCTATGCTCAGTACAAGTCTATTCAGCCCTGGCTCCCGAGATCAATTTAATTTGAAAGAGGTCGCGGGTTCGATTTCTGCCTACGGCAGTCCTCTTTCCTTCTCCGCTTTTGGGACGATAAGACCTCAAGGGTCTAGGTTTTCCTTGCCCTTGGGATCAATTTTACTTTGATCCGCACGTCACCAGTCCCCTGAGTTCGAACCCACGGTCTGCAGCTCACCTGTCCTTAGGAACTTGTCAGGGATGCCATCAGCAGTTCCATCTTGTTGAGGAAGTTCTTTCCCTCCATCTTATCCCACCGTACCTCCTTGAACGGGCCGCCTAGATTCTCCCACTTCCGCTCCTTCACCAGTTGACCACAGAAGAAATCCTTGCGGGGTGAATGAGCAATGGCCACTTGTATCCCAGCTTGGGGTTCACATCGGACACTGATCATCCTGAGGGCAGAAAATCCATTAGGAATTTAGAGCCATGGACGCGAGTACTAAACTGTTGGTATAACGGGACCACGTTATTATTATTATTTTTTTAAGAGGTTTGACAGAGGGAACTGTAACTGCTATGGTCTTATCGTCCCGAAATCGAAGAGAGAAGGAAGACAGGATAGGAAAAAGCCAGCCGTTCCGAGAACGAACATTATCCCATCAGGATAAAATCCGCCCCGGGCGGGAATCGAACCCGCGGCCTAGCGCTTACAAGGCAGACGCACTACCAACTAAGCTAACTAGGCTGGCGGACCACGTTATATAAGCTGACAGTTTAAATAAAACACTCACTACCTAGTACCTACTTATACTTGAAATGTGTAGAGTGAGTTGGAAAAAAGAATTTGTTTTGTAGTCTAGTCCAGTTTAGCTTAGCTTGGAGGGTAAGTGCTAGGTCGCGGGTTCGATTCCCTCCCGAGCTTAACTTTATCCTAATCAGATCAGATTCGTTCTCGGAACAGCTTGTTTCCTCCTATCAAGAGTGAGTTGGAAAAAAGAATTTGTTTTGTAGTCTAGTCCAGTTTAGCTTAGCTTGGAGGGTAAGCGCTAGGTCGCGGGTTCGATTCCCTCCCGAGCTTAACTTTATCCTAATCAGATCAGATTCGTTCTCGGAACAGCTTGTTTCCTCCTATCCTGTCCTCTCTTCTTCGATTTCGGGATGATAGACCTCCGTTGTTAAGAGTTCCCTCTATGAAACTATTTCTTCTTCGCCTTTTCCCGTGTTCAGACGGGGTTGGCGTTTTTCGTCAGCCTCTCTATCAGTCCCAGGGTGATTGCTTCGGTTTCAAATTCCCCCCAACTTACCTATCGCCCATGGGTGAGGACAGAAGACAAGACGAGGCGTTTCCCAGAGGTTCTACGCCACCCAGGCCCAGATGAGCGCTACTCGATAGAAACTGCCATCCCATACACTTGGCTAACTTCTCCATGGCTGAGATCTGATGTTGATAAATCTGCGAAGAAAAGAGGAAAGCAACTCGTTGCTGGAGAGTTTTTGCAACCAAAATTGGCGCCCCGTTAATTAAACTCTTTAACAGGACGCTAATTTTGGTTAAAAAAACTCTTAAAAAAAAAAAAAACTCAAGACTAATAGTCAATGCTCGTTCTCAGAACGGCTGGCTTTCTCCTATCCTGTCCTTCTTCCGTCTTGGATTTCGGGATGAAAAGAGATAAGACCTCTGTTGTAAGTTAACTCAATTAAACCTCTCGAACTTTAGCATGGAGCAAACATTTTTCTTCGATTTCGGGCCCAACTGGTGACCTTTGGGAACTTCCCTACGGCGCTTTTTAAGAAATTACTTGATTTGCCACAATTACCTAACTGTTTGCCCATTTTTTTTTTTTTTTTTTTTAATCAGAAAAAAAACGACCCCACATATGATTGAATGATTTTACCTGACAGAAGATGAGGTCCCGTAATTCTTGCGGTTCATAAGATAATTTCATAACTCGACCATCACGGCAAACACATTTCAAGTTCTTGGAAGATACGTGAATCACCAGAGAGGTACGGAACACGGAATCATATCTGTGAATGAAAACAAGAAGAAGAAAAAAGTTTTGTACTTTCCTTTTGGAGACAGAACCGGTTCTCTTTTGAAAACTTTTTTTTTGGAGGTTTGATAGAGGGAATAACTGTAATTGCTAAGTTGTTATCGTCCCGAGATCGAAGAGAGAAGGAAGACAGGATAGGAGAAAGCAACGAATCTATTCTGGATAAAATCTGCCCCGGGCGTGAATCGAACCTGTGGCCTAGCGCTTCCAAGGTAGACGAGCTACCAACCAAGCTAACTAGGCTGGTTCCCTTTTGGAAACTGAAATGGCGCCTGTAAGTACTAAACCATAGGAAATCCCCGATGGCGCGCCATCGGAATCAATTCCGTTTCCCGAAAGGAAAAATACCTCTCATTCGGTTTTGTTTTGGCTACAAAAAGTGGATGCTCTTCACACTTAACCTTTGTTATTTATTTAGCAAGGGAAATTTCAGTCTGGTATCCTCCCTGTTTAAAGTCCCCCAGCCAGACTAAGGAAATCAAATATTGGTAGGTAATTTCAAATCAATTCATCCAATGTCCCAACCTAGTTAGCTTGGTTGGTAGTGCGTCTGCCTTGTAAGCGCTAGGCCGCGGGTTCGATTCCCGCCCGGGGCGGATTTTATCCTGAACAGATAATGTTAACTGCTATGGTCTTAACGTCCCGAAATCGAAGAGAGAAAGAAGACAGGATAGGAGAAAGCCAGCCGTTCCGAGAACGAACATTATCCCATCAGGATAAAATCCGCCCCGGGCGGGAATCGAACCCGCAACCTAGCGCTTACAAGGCAGACGCACTACCAACTAAGCTAACTAGGCTGGCTCACTCGAACTTTGAGTTAAGCTAATCCACTTGGATTAACCTCAATCTCAAAGTGTGGCCACGGACATTGCTGTAATGAAATACAACGGGTTTGCGCTCTGTTCGAAATAATGATTTAGAATTTTCGTCTATTTTATTTTCACATAAACATACCAATAGGAAATAGTACATATTTTGCCTTTCACGAGTAATTTTAGAAGAAAAACCTAAAAGTGTCAAAAGCTTTTTATTTGAATCTACAAGATTTTACAGCAAAAGCACAAATTTTGAAATAAAGAAATACAAACTCCATCAATAAATATAGGACAAACATTTTATGTCCTAAATAGCGCTTTTCATCAAGGTTCTTAACTCTTTTATCTACATTTTAACACCAACTTAACATTAAGTACAAACAACAATGTGCGTTATTTTCCTTCCCATGTACCTAAGCAAACTCCATCAATAAATATAGGACAAACATTTTATGTCCTAAATAGCGCTTTTCATCAAGGTTCTTAACTCTTTTTTTTTTATAAGAGGTTTGACAGAGGGAACTGTAACTGCTATGGTCTTATCGTCCCGAAATCGAAGAGAGAAGGAAGACAGGATAGGAGAAAGCCAGCCGTTCCGAGAACGAACATTATCCCATCAGGATAAAATCCGCCCCGGGCGGGAATCGAACCTGCGGCCTAGCGCTTACAAGGCAGACGCACTACCAACTAAGCTAAGTAGGCTGGCGTTCTTAACTCTTTTATCTACATTTTAACACCAACTTAACATTAAGTACAAACAACAATGTGCGTTATTTTCCTTCCCATGTACCTAAGATGTTGAAATTTTGCACTTTTCGATGGAATAGGTATCACTCTCGCGATTTTCATTAATTTTTTTATTACGATAATAAATTTATTTATTTAGATTTTCTAAGGAAAAAAGGTATCTACGGGTGATTTAAAGCGAACCATTCAAGGTTCTTAGGGTGATGGGGAGTTCTAATGAGACATGTAAGAACAAATTGCATAATAGGATCGCTGCTTTAATACAGGGAATTCCTGAATGCGAAAGGAATTCCTGAAATAATAATAACACTCTTGAATGAAAGGTAACCACTAGGCGAGGTTAATGCCAGAGACTGGAGAACGTCTCTTAACATTACTTAGAGCCTCTGAAATCATAATAACACTCTTGAATGAAAGGTAACCACTAGGCGAGGTTAATGCCAGAGACTGGAGAACGTCTCTTAACATTACTTAGAGCCTCTATGTAATTATTGGGACAAATAAACAATTAAATTTCATGCCTCGGCTGGGATTGAACCCACGACCTTGCGAGTGCTTTGACCACTAAGCCACCAAGGCAGATTGTTGGGTTGTTATCTTGGAAGTTTAGTTGAGATATTCACGATTTCCTCTCTTGAAGGAGTGGTGGCGTGTGTCTTTACAAAAAAAAAAAAAAAAAAAAAAAAAGGAAGGTTTTATTGCTAAAAATCCAAATCTGCAGTCAAATTTCAGAAAAAGTAACTATATAGGTAGGTACCTATTAGGTAGGTACCTAGAAATTTCAAATTTTATTTGCCGTTCTATTGAAAAAGTTCTTGAATGACAGAATCACTATCTCCCAGTTCAAGGGATAATTACTGGGAACCACAAAGGTCCCAGGGTTCTACGACAAAAATAAATTTTCGTGGGGTCTGTCAGACCTCACCTCACCAGTTAATGGTTCAGTTAATAAAAGAAACAGTCCTGATCATCAGGACTTTTATGGTTGACCTGGAAAAATAGAATCTCTAATTTCTCTACCCACCTAGGTAATAAAAGCCAATGCAAGTCGGTATATTTATTTTTCAAATAAATAACAATATTTATTTTTATCTTATCGAGTATAATTATGGGTACCTAGGTATAAAATAATTTTAAGTACAATAGAAATTTTTATAAAAAATAAAAACAATAGGTTGGGTATAAGAGGGATAAAAGGTAGTAAAAAAATCAAAATAACACTCTTGAATGAAAGGTAAGCACTAGGCGAGGTTAATGCCAGAGACTGGAGAACGTCTCTTAACATTACTTAGAGCCTCTATGTAATTATTGGGACAAATTTACAAATAAACAATTAAATTTCATGCCTCGGCTGGGATTGACCCCACGACCTCGCGAGTGCTTTGACCACTAAGCCACCAAGGCAGATTGTTGGGTTGTTATCTTGGAAGTTTGAGATATTCACGATTTCCTCTCTTGAAGGAGTGGTGGCGTGTGTCTTTACAAAAAAAAAAAAAAAAAAAAAAAAAAAGGAGGGATAAAAGGTAGTAAAATTATTTAGAAAGTATGTAGGTAGGGATAGTATATAGGTAAGCATGTAATAATATTACGTTACTCTACGACCAATTTTAATTTTGCAACTAATGGCAAAGCAAACAAACTAAAGTAGATAGGTAATATATAAGTAGGTAAGTGCCTATAGTGTGTCCAGATCAATGTGACAGCAAAAAAAATAGGCATTGTTGCCAAACATGTCACATGTGCAATGGTAGAGAATCTCTAAGGAACGGTTGGCTTTCTCCTATCCTGTCTTCCTTCTCTCTTCGATTTCGGACTTAGAAGGCAGGTGCGCTACCCTACAAGCTAACTTAGGCTGGCTCTCGTTTTTTTTTTTTTTTAGAAGCGCAAAATTTGTTTTATGAAACGCGTACTAAACACCTACCCCTCAAGGACCTCGTCAGAATTGGTCGTATCCCTCATCTATAGTGTGTCCAGATCAATGTGGCAGCAAAAAAATGGGCATTGTTGCCAAACATGTCACATGTGCAATGGTAGAGAATCTCTAAAAGGGGAAGCTATATTGCACAGTGCTTCCTCCGATAGTGAAACAAAGTCAGTTAAGGCGATATCCACCTTACCTGTTCTGGAATCCAACCTCTGAACTTAGAGCTACCTCTGCATTTTAAAAGTCACAGTGCTTCATCCGACAGTGAAACAAAGTCAGGTAAGGCAATATAGACCTTACATGTTCTGGAATCCAACCTCTGAACTTAGAGCTACCTCTGCATTTTAGAAGAGAGAGTTTATCAAAAATAGACCTTTACCTACCATGAAATATATGAGATCCTGTTTAGACTGCTGGTGTAAAGGGACTTTTCAGTCCTATTCAGGCGGGATCTAAAAGGTATATTCTACTCTATTTACCTGTACACAGAGAAGGGATCCTTCAGCTGGTTAAGTCGGTCTGCCGTTTTCTCGTCTCTCGAGTCAATGATCCATCGATAGGCCTGCATAAGCACAGCAGGGCCCAAATATTTCTCACCATTCCACCAGTAGGATGGACAAGAAGTACTGCAACACGCACATAGGATGCACTCGTACAGGCCGTCTAACTTCTTACGATCATCCAGAGACTGTAGGTATTGGGCGTTACCTGGAAGAGAGGTGGGAATCAAAGAGGTTATTAATAGTTGAGATATTTAGTGGGAGAAAAAACTTATGGCCGTGGCATGGCTGGATCTTGCACTGAAGTTGAGCTGGCTAGGAGCAAGGAAACATTGAAAGTATGAATCAGACCGACCCTGGGAATTAGCATAAAAAATCGTAATAAACTCCAACATATCTTGTTTTAAATATAAAAGGATTTATCTGTCTCTTATATATATATATATATTTTTTTTTTACACCTTTTGATTAACATTCATTCCCTGCTAACATCTTGTTCTGATTTGAATCCCAGCATCGACAAAAAAATTGTTTTTTGATTGCATATATTTCAACGGGTTACTTTCTGGTGTTCTTGTGTTGACCCAGCACCTAAATGGGAAGTATTGTGTCTCTTATCACCTATATATGAATCAGACCAACCCTGGGAATTAGCATAAAAAATCGTAATAAACTCCACCATGTCTTATTTTAAATATCAAAGGATTTATCTACCTCTTATTTTTTCACACCTTTTGATTAACATTCATTCCCTGCTAACACCTTGTTCTGATTTGAATCCCACCATCAACAAAAAAAATTCTCGTTTTTTGATTGCATATATTTCAACGGGTTACTTTCTGTTGTTCTCGTGTTGACCCAGCACCTAAATGGGAAGTATTGTGTCTCTTATCACCTATCTGATGAGGGACATACTACGGGATGGGCATGCTATGGCACAGACCACAAGTGTCTAATGTAGCAGTTGTTTCATTGCTACGAAATAAAATAAACTCTTTTTTTTTACTAAACTAAAACTTACCAATGTTCTCTTTGTCTCTCTGGAGCCAGGGCTGAATAGACTTGTACTGAGCATAGAAATTGTTCATGTCGGTATCACCTATCTGATGAGGGACATACGGGATGGGCATGCTATGGCACAGACCACAAGTGTCTAATGTAGCAGTTGTTTCATTGCTACGAAATAAAATAAACTCTTTTTTTTATCACCTATCTGATGAGGGACCTACGGGATGGGCATGCTATGGCACAGACCACAAGTGTCTAATGTAGCAGTTGTTTCATTGCTACGAAATAACGGTGGTGAAACACTCTTTTTTTTCTAAACTAAAACTTACCAATGTTCTCTTTGTCTCTCTGGAGCCAGGGCTGAATAGACTTGTACTGAGCATAGAAATTGTTCATGTCGGGTACCAAATCCTTCACCACATACATATGAGGCAGAGGGTAGATCTTCGACACTTTGTCATTGGCATCAATTTTACTTGAAAAAGAAAAAGCCAAGAATAGGCAGAACTTTTTAAAGAGGTTTACTTACTAGAAAAAAAACTATAAGAATGAAGATCCAACTGTCTCAATCGAACCCGTGACCTAGCGCTTACAAGGCAGACGCACTACCCTCCAATCTGACTAGACTGGCCCAGCCTGAGTGTGGCCGGAAAAAACCTGGCATCTTTACCTTTACACAGAGAAGGAAGGGATCCTTCAGCTGAATTAGATTTCATGAGATAAGATAGATTAAGAACAGATGATTAGATTAAAGCTTGATTCACACTATAGTGCCAGTCAAGGTCCAGTCACGGTCCGGTATCGGTCCGATCAAATGATTGTTGAAGGCAAGTAAATGCGAGTGTACACACTAGACGTTCTAGTCAAGGTACGGTAACGGTCAGCTCACAGTCAAAATTTGGAACATTCTCGCGACGAATCTTTTTGATCGGACCGAAACTGGACCGTGACCGGAGCGAGACTGGCACTATAGTGTGAATAGGCAGCGATCAAGCAACGATCAACATTCCTTCGTTCAGACCAACTAGAAATGAAAGAAAAATGACCGAAGCATGAACGTTGCTTGAACGATAGTGTGAATACTCAATCTTTTGATCGGAACGTTACCGGACCGTGACTGGACCTTGACTGGCACTATAGTGTGAATCAAGCTATACTCAATCTTTTGATCGGACCGTTACCGGACCGTGACTGGACCTTGACTAGCACTATAGTGTGAATCAAGCTTAATTGAAGCAACCTCCGTGGCCGAGTCGGGTGTGGGGGTGAGGTACACTTATCCTCGTGAGGACAATTACCATCCACTGAAGAGAATTAGTTTTTTGAGGCCTTAAGATTTTTTTTATTATTATTTATTTATTTATTTAAATAACATTTTACATAATAGAGATCTTTTCCTAAGCTGATAATATTATGAAAAAGCTGAAAAAGCTTCTAGAAAAAGTTTGATAGAGGGAACTGTAACTGCTGAGGTCTTATCGTCCAGAAAGTGAAGGAAGTAGGAGGACAGGAATGGAGAAAACCAGCCGTTCCGAGAACAAACCTTAGGTATCCGTTCAAGATGAAATCCGCCCCGGGCGGCAATCGAACCCGTGACCTAGCGCTTACAAGGCAGACGCACTTCCCTCCAAGCTGACTAGGCTGGCCCAGCCTGAGGCCTGAGTGTGGCCGGAAAAAACCTGGCATCTTTACCTTTACACAGAGAAGGAGGGGATCCTTCAGCTGAATTAGATTTCATGAGATTAGATAGATTAAGAACAGATGATTAGGTTAAGTATACCATCAAATACCATGAGATCCTGTTTAGACTGCTGGTGTAAAGGGACTTTTCAGTCCTATTCAGGCGGGATCTAAAAGGTATATTCTACTCTATTTACCTGTACACAGAGAAGGGATCCTTCAGCTGGTTAAGTCGGTCTGCCGTTTTCTCGTCTCTCGAGTCAATGATCCATCGATAGGCCTGCATAAGCACAGCAGGGCCCAAATATTTCTCACCATTCCACCAGTAGGATGGACAAGAAGTACTGCAACACGCACATAGGATGCACTCGTACAGGCCGTCTAACTTCTTACGATCATCCAGAGACTGTAGGTATTGGGCGTTACCTGGAAGAGAGATGGGAATCAAAGCGGTTATCAATAGTTGAGATATCTAGTGGGAGAAAAAACTTATGGCCGTGGCATGGCTGGATCTTGCACTGAAGTTGAGCTGGCTAGGAGCAAGGAAACATTGAAAATATGGGGTACATCTAATCCTCATAGTTGAGCACAGTCGTCAGAATGAAGGTAGGGGTGCCTACTCAGTAAAACTTGTAGAAATGATTTTAAACAAAAATTATAGGTAACGTTGGTAGGTATATTTTAAGGTGCCTAATGGGAATATAGCTATTGCCTTTTTATCATACCTACATTTATGTACAATAATAAAAATAGGGCCAAGAAATATCATTTTCCTGAAATTGAAAAATGATCGATCCCGCCACAATTTTATTAGAATGTCCCCAATTTTCGGACTGTTCAAAGTTCACTCTGCTAGGTATGTAGGTACTCTTCTATAGGTAGGTACAGAAGGTAGGAGATAGGTCTTACAAGCTTAGCCCATCTTTCGGGGCTATTTGCCCCTACACACATAGGTAAGCCTCAGAGTGGGCTTTTTCTATATGGTAGTAGATCTAGGTACATTCGAGTCTTCTCTCATGTAACTTTCTTCTTAGACAACTCTTGTGATTGCAAGTAGCTCCCGCTCAGGGCCAGCAGACGGTATCTTTGTTTCAAATTCTTCGCTCTGGCATGTGACGAGGCTATTTCCGTCGTATAATTCCTCAATCAATTGATGTTACCTCATTAGGTACCTTTGACACTGTTCATTGGAGTCCAAAGAGTAACCATCATGAGCATTTTGAAGCTATTGTCAGAAAGTTATGTGATTGAATCTGTTCTTTTAAATTCCCATAGAAAAAAATACCTCTGTTAATTGAACTCCAACCCTACAGTCCATTTCTAGGCAAGAATCAGAATAAGTGTATCAAAATAAAAGCAAAGCAGAAAATAACAATAGGTAATAATGTTAAAGGAAAAAAAAATCTTGGTTCACTAAAAATTTTGTTGCTCAATTACAACAAAAGAAGGAATGAATACAAAAAAGGAAATGATAAAAATAAATACATAAAACAATTATACCAAAGATAGGATAATAATTACATTGTTTTCAATAATCAAGGCAAAAATGAGACACCCATTGATGAGTCCAAGATTAATCATGAAAGTGACTCATTCAAAGCATAAAATATGTGAATTGTCTTTCAGAAGATTCTAATTTTCGTTGATGACTAACAAACAAATTCAGGCCTTCTAAATAATGAACCACTTACTTGTTCAAGTCCACTTTGTATTCTTGCATGGTAGGTTTTTCATCAGGCTTGTCTGGGTTCCATCGGTAGATAGCAAAGGTCTTGTACTTGGCAGGTTTCTCCGCAGGTACAGCAGAACTAGCTGCAGCACTCAATTGAAAGCTACGGATGTTCTTTGCAGTCTGTTGGAGAGAGGTAAAGGTGTTGATGACTAACAAACAAATTCAGACCTTCTAAATAATGAACCACTCACTTGTTCAAGTCCACTTTGTATTCTTGCATGGTAGGTTTTTCATCAGGCTTGTCTGGGTTCCATCTGTAGATAGCAAAGGTCTTGTACTTGGCGGGTTTCTCCGCAGGTACAGCAGAACTAGCTGCAGCACTCAATTGAAAGCTACGGATGTTCTTTGCAGTCTGTTGGAGAGAGGTAAAGGCCACAGGCATGTATATTGCCCTTAACACTTAAATTATCACTTATTGCAATATTAAGTAAGTATAAGTAGTGCTTTATTTAGACAAGGACCAACATTAAGAGGAAGGACTTACAAACAAAACATAATGAAGAATGATGCCAAAGGTCAAGAAACTGGAGAAGATTCTACTGAAACCTGTCACCTAACTCTCAGATGAGTGTTTCATGGTGTAAAAACTTAATAGCTTAATATCTACTTATTGAGGTACCCATATGTCATGTTTGCATGTACAAATTGTTCGGAGGAAACTCGGACCATTCCATGGAATTGCATTCCAGAATTTCAGGTTTGAAACCAACATAATATTGTGAAATATGTTATGTAACATGAAGTGTAAGTAGTGCTTTATTTAGACAAGGACCAATGTTAAGAGGAAGGACTTACAAACAAATGAAGAATGATGCCAAAGGTCAAGAAACTGGAGAAGATTCTACTGAAACCTGTCACCTAACTGGTTTTGTCCAGCTCTCAGATGGGTGTTTCATGGTGTAAAAACTTAATAGCTTAATATCTACTTATTGAGGTACCCATATGTCATGTTTGCTTGTACAAATTGTTTGGAGGAAACTCGGACCATTCCATGGAATTGCATTCCAGAATTTCAGGTTTGAAACCAACATAATATTGTGAAATATGTTATGTAACATCTAGACTGGGTATTATTGTTTACGAGACTTTATAAGTAGGTAATAGGTATCAATTAATTGATATTACCTCATTAGGTACCTTTGACACTGTTCATTGGACTCCAAAGAGTAACCATCATGAGCATTTTGTAGCTATTGTCAGAGAGTTATGTGATTGAATCTGTTCTTTTAAATTCCCATAGAAAAAAATACCTCTGTTAATTGAACTCCAACCCTACAGTCCATTTCTAGGTCAAGTTTGAGCAGTTATCAAGAATGTGAGGTTGTGGAATTCCTGTCTCAAAAGTCTAGAAGAATATGTTCGTATTACATAACCAGATAACATTTTAATTTTTTACCAGCTTTACCTATGGTGACCTCTTTCTACCAAGGTCCTCAAAATTTTCCATGGACCTAAATGTCTGAAAAAATGGTTACTTACCAATCCAATGGCTGAAAACTTGGACATCTTCAGAAGAATAGTCTCTCCGATGACAGCCACACTCATTTTGAGATAAGAAGGTTCAGAAACGGCAATTTGATTTAGATCAAGTCAGAAAACTGGGATAAAATTCCTTATCAGAAAAATTTGCCAGTGGAATTTAAAAAAAAGAAATTACCAACGAAACCTACCAACGAAACTACAAATTCGTCAGGGTGTGACAAAAGACAATGTAGCAATGTTTTTGAAAAAAATCCCTTTTTTTTCCACCATAAAAAATCCCCCAAAAATTTACCTTTCTAAAATTACGGATGAAAAATGCACTTTATATAGTACTATTTTTGTCATTTCCTGCATCGACGTGTGTGGTGTGCAGGTGCAAGCAGAAACTTCTGATATTTTGCATGAGTGTGCTGACTTTGGGTTCGCGCCCGGGGAGTAGATTTTTTTTTTACGTTTTTTTTTTTCATGTATGTTCGTTTAATTTTTTTTTCTCTGTCACATGATGTTTTCACTGGCGAAAGAAAAGACTATTTTCGTAACTGCATACCCTACCACTTTAGAATTAACTGTGGGTATTATACCTACATGTGAGCATTTACCTACTTTTCACCAGAAAAGCCCTTCGACGGCGGGGGTTGGAAAAGGGTATTCGACCTAAACTCTACAATTTCTTATAGCTTTTTTTCTCAGCTTTCTAACCATTACACTATCATCCCCGATTTCGTGTCGCTACCACCTCGTATAGGCCTACCAACGAAATTAGTCCCGAGCTCATATGTGAAAAATGATACCTATTTCTCAGGGAAAAGACGCTCCAACGACGGGGTTGCGAAAGGGTATTCGACCTAAACTCTACAATTTCTTATAGCTTTTTTTCTCAGCTTTCTAACCATTATACTTTTATCCCCTATTTCGCGTCGCTACGACCTCGTATAGGCCGCGCAAGCAACTTAGTCCCGAACTCATATGTGAAAAATGATACCTATTTCTCAGGGAAAAGACGCTCCAACGGCGGGGTTGCGAAAGGGTATTCGACCTAAACTCTACAATTTCTTATAGCTCTTTTTCTCAGCTTTCTAATCATTATACTTTCATCTCCGATTTCGTGTCGCTACCACCTCGTATAGGCCTACCAACGAAATTAGTCCCGAGCTCATATGTGAAAAATGATACCTATTCTTCTGGGAAAATACGCTCCAACGACGGGGTTGCGAAAGGGTATTCGACCTAAACTCTACAATTTATTATAGCTTTTTTTCTCAGCTTTCTAACCATTATACTATCATCCCCGATTTCGCGTCGCTACGACCTCGTATAGGCCGAGCAAGCAACTTAGTCCCGAGCTCATATGTGAAAAATGATACCTATTTCTCAGGGAAAAGACGCTCCAACGACGGGGTTGCGAAAGGGTATTCGACCTAAACTCTACAATTTATTATAGCTTTTTTTCTCAGCTTTCTAACCATTATACTATCATCCCAGATTTCGTGTCGCTACGACCTCGTATAGGCCGAGCAAGCAACTTAGTCCCGAGCTCATAGGTGAAAAATGATACAAATTTTACAGGGAAAATACGCTCCAATGACGGGGTTGCGAAAGGGTATTCGACCTAAACTCTACAATTTATTATAGCTTTTTTTCTCAGCTTTCTAACCATTATACTATCATCCCAGATTTCGTGTCGCTACGACCTCGTATAGGCCGAGCAAGCAACTTAGTCCCGAGCTCATAGGTGAAAAATGATACAAATTTTACAGGGAAAATACGCTCCAATGACGGGGTTGCGAAAGGGTATTCGACCTAAACTCTACAATTTATTATAGCTTTTTTTCTCAGCTTTCTAACCATTATACTTTTATCCCCTATTTCGCGTCGCTACGACCTCGTATAGGCCGTGCAAGCAACTTAGTCCCGAGCTCATATGTGAAAAATGATACCTATTTCTCAGGGAAAAGACGCTCCAACGACGGGGTTGCGAAAGGGTATTCGACCTAAACTCTACAATTTATTATAGCTTTTTTTCTCAGCTTTCTAACTTTATACTATCATCCCCGATTTCGTGTCGCTACGACCTCGTATAGGCCTACCAACGAAATTAGTCCCGAGCTCATATGTGAAAATTTATTTTTGTCGGAACAAACCCGTATAGCCCGAACAAGCAACTTGGTCTCGAGCTCATATGTGAAAAATGATACCTATTGCTCAGTGAAAAGACGCTCCAACGGGGAGGTTGGAAAGAGATAATCCACCTAAACTCTACATTTTCTTATAGCTTTTTTTCCAAGCTTTCTAACCATAATACTTTCATCCTCAATTTCGTGTCGGAACGATCCCGTATAGGCCTACCAACGAAATTAGTCCCGAGCTCATATGTGAAAAATGATACCTATTGCTCAGGGAACCTACGGCGCTTTTTAAGAAATTACTTGATTTGCCATAATTACCTAACTGTTTGCTTTTTTTTTCCAAATAGAAAAAAACGACCCCACACATGATTGAATGATTTTACCTGACAGAAGATGAGATCTCGTAATTCTTGCGGTTCATAAGATAATTTCATAACTCGACCATCACGGCAAACACATTTCAAGTTCTTGGAAGATACGTGAATCACCAGAGAGGTGCGGAACACGGAATCATATCTGTAAATGAAAACAAGAAGAAGAAGAAGAAGAAGAAGAAGAAGAAGAAGAAGAAGAAGAAGAAGAAGAAGAAGAAGAAGAAGAAGAAAAAAAGTTTTGTATTTTCCTTTTTTTTTAAGAGGTTTGACAGAGGGAACTGTAACTGCTATGGTCTTATCGTCCCGAAATCGAAGAGAGAAGGAAGACAGGTAACTTTAAAAGGTAACAAAGAAGTCATGAGCCCAAAAGCATTACACTAGTGTCGTCAGCAAGCGAGCTTGCTTGGGGAAGCTTATGTGACATCATCGCGCACGGGAGCGTAGTCTTGGTCGTGACGTCCAGATACAAAATTTACCGGTATTTTTCTAATCGATTTATCTCGGGATTATAGAAGAAAAAGAAAAATTCCGTAGTCCCTCATTTTTTCCTGCTCTAAGGTGAAATAGAAGGAACAAGATCAAGAGGAAGGAAGAAATTCGGAATGCTGACCGACATCTTGCAGGGAAAGACTTTTCAAGAAATAAAGGAAGAAGCACAAGATCGTGAAAGATGGAGAAGAGGATCATGAATCAGAAAAGTTGAAGTTCACGGTGGTACCTGTCCTAGGACAGATTTACAACTATATACAACTGTAAAACCTCGCCTGAATAATGAACATAAGGTCTATTCACTAGTTACCTTTCTGACATAGCACCATAATGTAGGCCACACCCTGAAGTTCAGTAGGTACGGTGACTCGTAGTGCTGACAAAGGTTTCTAAGAACGGCTGGCTTTCTCCTATCTAGGTAGGCACTCCCTTACTCATATTATTGTATTTATTACTATTGTAATATTGTACCTACTGTTAAAAATATGAATAAATAAAGCACTATTAATATTAATACTAATCTTGTCTTCCTTCTTTCTTCAATTTCGGGACGATAAGACCTTAGCAGTTACAGTTCCCTCTGTCAAACATAAAAAAAAAAAAAAATCATCCAATTTCTACTTACCCATGAGTGAGAATATTTATCTTAACACAGGACTGCGTGGGAGAGTTGAGAGCATTCCAGTGAGATATAATGAGGGGATCTTTTACTTCCTTAGCTATCGTGTCCAGCACATACTCCGCACGAAGTCGCATGAAGAAATGCTGAGCCTGTTCTATAATCTGCTCCAGGAGAGTTTCACTACAAACAAAAGGGAAGGAGGAAGGAATTTTTAAGCACAGAAATAATAAATGACTTTCAAAAATATTGTTCCCCGATTATTACTCCTAGATAAATTTTATGACTTGGACTCGAACCAAACCAACCTCCAGCTCCAAAGTCCATCGTGTTAACCACTGGAAACAACATAAATATCAAATAAATCACGAATTATTTGGGGTTATTCTACGAATGACTTCTCATTCTCACTCATTGCGCGGAAAAACTTCGTTTGTCAATTTGCGGAGGAAACTGTCTGCTTGAATAGGGCTGAAAAGCTGCTTTGTCCCGGCAAACTACTACTGTTATTGTATTCCAACCCTTAAAATTCAACTTATTTTTCAATGTTATGACTCGACTTGGACTCGAACCACCAACCTCTAGATCCAAAGTCCAACGCGTTAACCACTGGAAACGACATAAATATCAAATAAATCACGAATTATTTCGGGTTATTCTACGAAAAACTTCTCATTCTCACTCATTGCGCGGAAAAACTTCGTACCATACTAAAATAAGAAGAGAATAAGTCTTCACTTGACTAAATAATTATTTAGTCAAGTGAAGACTTATTCCCTTCTTATTCTAGTATTAGTACTTGACATGGTATCCCGTTTTCAAAGTTTAAACTTCGTACCGTTTGTCAATTTGCGGAGGAAACCGTCTGCTTGAATAGGGCTGAAAAGCTGCTTTGTCCCGGCAAACTACTACTGGTATTGTATTCCAACCCTTAAAATTCAACTTATTTTTGAAAAATACATCAAATACACTCGAACCAGTTAACGTGGGACCCGTCTAAACGGGGCAAAAATCGTAGCCCCCTCATTTGTAACTGGGAAACCTGGATGAGTGAGAAAGTTCCTTGGATTCCCAATTAGACAGGTTCCAGTGTAAATCAAACTACTTAGTTATATTGAAGGCAAAATTTCATATCTTGGCGGGGACTGAACCCACGCCTTTCTGTTCACCAGACGAGCGTCCTGACCACTACACCACCGAGGTTTAGGCCGCTGTCGAGAGATTATTGATCTTCAACTGACTCACCTCTTAGTAAGTTCGAGTAGTTCATATCGATCTGCCCCAGTAGGTCCTGCTATACATCGTCTCTTAGAGGGTCCTATGGGTCCAGAAGAGGGGTGGGGGAACGGATGGTGCGTGTTCTTATGATGAACCTGGAATTGGAACAAGAGGATATACAAGATAATAACCTCCGTGAACAAGTGGGTAATGAAGTTCCGGGTTTGATTCCTAGCAGGGTCGGAGTTTTCTCAGCTCTGTGCTTGGAATATGGAGTGCCTTGTGAGGACAATTGAATAGCTACTTTAAACGAGTACCAACCACTGGCGGCATTACCAGTGTAAAAAGAAAATTGACAGAGTACTTAGGGAGAATTATTAAAGGAGGCTCTTAGAAATACTGTGATGTTCACAAAAAATGTGACAAGGCTCTCAGCGTCACGACAAATTATTCACGATTTAGATTTATATTTTAGAAAACACAAAACTCTCAAGAGCTTCTTTGGTCCATACCATGAAAGACTTATCACTCCTTACACTCCTTACACAGAAAAAATTGACCAAACATTTTTTTTTTTTTTTTTTTTTTTTTTTATAATACGAG
>NW_007377746.1:270657-276579 GCF_000475195.1 Diaphorina citri
AAAACCAAAAAATGGGATTTTTTTTTTTTTTTTTTTTTTTTTTTTTTTTGTCACGTAATTACACACTTCAATATTGAGCTGTTGACGTTGACTAAACCTCTTCACCTTGTCGATCGAGGGTGTCGATTTTGTGTGAACACAGCTTTGTAATTTAGTCGTTCGCACCGAAATCCCCATTATGGATCAATAATGTGTTAGAATAGGTTACTTACCTCGTGATATTTTATTTAGAGCACAGCTTCCATCTTCCCTAGATTACCTGTGGGAAACACCCCTCACTCCCTTGGGCTTTCTCCTATCCTATCCTTCTTCTCTTTGATTTAGGGACAAAAGGACCTCCATTTGTTACAAACTTCTTAGAAAAAAGAGTCACTATTCCTACCTGTTCTATAGCTTAAATCTCCTATGATCGAGTTTTGAACTTTCTTCAGGCGCCAGTTCTGTCGAAGTCGCAGCAACTCAATGTGAAAATCAGGCACGGAAGCTCGATTCCTAGCTGCTTCCGACTGGCTTGCTCTCAATCTCTCTGCAGCCTGGAGCAAGACAGAACCCGCCCCTGCCAGTGCCTGAAAGCAAAACATGGGGAGATTTTATTTTGAGCAATAGTAGGTCCCGACTGTGCTTCGTTCGTGCGGTTATGAGATCATTAAACGCTTTCTCATTCAGGATAGCTTTTATCAATTCATCATCAAATAGAATATCATTTCCTGAGCTCCCTTTCCCCACTGCTTCGTTCGTGCGGTAATGAGATCATTAAACGCTTTCTCATTCAGGATAGCTTTTATCAATTCATCATCAAATAGAATATCATTTCCTGAGCTCCCTTTCCCCAACGCTAAATGTTCGGGATTGTTGGAATGTACACAGCTTTGTTTCGCCTTCAATTCATTTCCATTGGCAACATGGACGTCATCATCCTCATCGTTTCTCAGACATGGAGTGCAAGGGTTTTCAGACTTTTCAGTCGTTAATATATGTTCAGTGACGCGTTCTTTCGGAGGTTTGGTGACCGGAACATAGCAAGGCGTAACACTCGGGCTCGTGGTGGATCCTTCGAAATCCGACGACTTTTTCCTACCAATCAGTCGTTTTCTGGTGTCCCTCTCGTCCTGGTAAACACAGGGTGGGATCGTTGTTAGAATATGCTCGTCGTCACAGTTTGTGGTTGGTTTAGTCGCGGGAACGCAACTCGTAGTACTTTCTTCAGTGATAGTTGTGTCTGCGTTGAATGAACCTAGTTTCCCATTGGTGTTTATTACTTTCTTAGGATTCGTTTCGAGATTACTCTTAGCATCACGATTCTCCTGATCATCATCAATACTATCCTCAACACAATGACAAGTTACTCCCGCAGTTGAATCACATTTCGTCTTCTCCGATAATTCTTCCATGTCTCTCGTATCTTTCGCGGAAAAGTTATCCTTGAACTTTTTCTTGGATTTGAGAATTTTCTCGTGTGATGTGAAGCTAGAAATCTTGGAAGGTACCATTGCTTGTAATGACGTCCCGTGATCTTCTTGTCCTGAGATGGAATTTTTCTCGAGACTCTGTGGGACGAAATCCATTATATTGTTGATCCGTATGGTTTAAATTTTAAATCCATCTCTGTACCTACCTTAAGTCTATAACATAATTTCAAAAGTTCTTTTTGTGCAAATCTTGTGGCGTCCTTACTAGAGTACTACCTATAAATAAATTTCTTACTGAACATTGCGGAAAATTCTGATTCAGCAAAAAATATATCCCTCCACTTTTTTTACCTTTTAAATTGATTTTTTTTGCCTCTTACCTTCACCAGTTGAGCGAAGCCCTCTCTCTCGTCGCTCCCGACTGCCATGTTGCCAGATGGAACGCTGTCACTTTTGATCCCCACTAGGATGGTCAACACAACCGGTTTGCTTTTGTTGGCAACGTTTATTTTCCATCCCACCGTGCGGTTGTGTGCGTCAGACAAAACTAGAAGAAAGCCAGTCGTTCCAAGAACGAACATTATCCGTTCAGGATAAAATCCGCTCCGGGCGGGAATCGAACCCGCGATTTAGTTTGTAATTTAGCTTAAATATGTATGCTATCGTTTTCTTCATTTCAATGTAGCCTGTGAAAGTGCGTGTGTAATGCGTTTAGCTTTATCATGAAAAAGGTCAAATAATCTGTCTCCAGCCAATAAAACCAAGGACCTACCTCCCGCAATAGTTGATGTAGTGAATGTTCTAACACATGATCATGTTCAGACTTGGGAGGTAAGGAACTAGTGCTGCCATCTTTGTTCTTCTTATCACTACCCGTACTATGACAAAGACCAATGATCAGCTGAATGCCGGGAAGTACCTGGTGGACAGAAAACAAGGTAATGGGTAAGTAATCTTCGTGGCCATCTCCTCATTTCTTATTTTAAACTAGTGGTTGACCCGGCCTTTGTACGGGATCAGCGCGGCGTAAGAGGCATGACTTTGAAGCGCCGCCAATTTGAATCGCGATGGAATGTGACAATTTCAAGCAGCCTATGTCACCCTCAGAACTGTTCTTAACAATCACAAAAAAATTTAATCAAAATCGGTCGAGCCGTTTTCTCGTGAAAAGAGGACAAGTAAAGGTCTATTTCGGCGTAACAGACAGACATAGGTACATACACACAAAAAACTTCCTATTTTATGACTATTTTATAGAAATTCACAAAATTACACAGTCTACCATTATCATGATGAAAAAAATTACTTCCTTACCGTTGCCATAATCTGGTTACCCACGACCATATGAGGTATGGGCGCCTGTAGTTGCACAGCCTCCTTGGCCAGTTGTGCAAACAGCTCCTTACAGAACAGAACATTCTGTGCGGCCTCCAGCTTCTGTTGCCAATGCATGTCAGGATTCGCCGTAGAGGGAGAAGAGCCCAGCAGGTTGATCGAGGCAGAACACAGGTCCTCTTGATCTAAGAATAGGGGACGGGACGTAAAGGTAATTCAAAAAAGTTTCAATTTTTATTTTGAACTCTGTGCTGAAATTTTGATCAAACACTTAAAGGAAACTCGTCCAGTAAATTTAGGGCCCTTTTTCTAGGTAAGTTCTACAATAGATGATATATATTAGAAAACAAGGTAATGGGTACCTAAGTAATCTTCGTGGCCATCTCCTCATTTCTTATTTTAAATTAGTGGTTGACCCGGCCTTTGTACGGGATCAGCGCGGCGTAAGAGGCATGACTTTGAAGCGCCGCCAATTTGAATCGGGATGGAATGTGACAATTTCAAGCAGCCTATGTCACCTTCAGAACTGTTCTTAACAATCACAAAATCGGTCGAGCCGTTTTCTCGTGAAAAGAGGACAAGCAAAGGTCTATTTCGGCGTAACAGACAGACATAGGTACTCGTACATACACACAAAAAAACTTCTCACTGTTTTATGACTATTTTATAGAAATTCACAAAATTACACAGTCTACCATCATCATGATGAAAAAAAATTACTTCCTTACCGTTGCCATAATCTGGTTACCCACGACCATATGAGGTATGGGCGCCTGTAGTTGCACAGCCTCCTTGGCCAGTTGTGCAAACAGCTCCTTGCAGAACAGAACATTCTGTGCGGCCTCCAGCTTCTGTTGCCAATGCATGTCAGGATTCGCCGTGGAGGGAGAAGAGCCCAGCAGGTTGATCGAGGCAGAACACAGGTCCTCTTGATCTAAGAATAGGGGACGGGACGTAAAAGTAAGTCAAAAAAGTTTCAATTTTTATTTTGAACTTTGTGATGAAATTTTGATCAAACACTTAAAGGAAACTCGTCCAGTAAATTTAGGGCCCTTTTTCTAGGTAAGTTCTACAATAGATGATATATATTAGGGTAGGTAAAACATTATGAATAAAAGGTCGATTAATACGTAGAAAGTTGTGAAAAATACAAATCTGAAGACAAAACTCCGAAAAAAATAACTTTAAAAGGTAACAATAGAAGTCATGAGCACAAAAGCATTACACTAGTGTCGTCAGCAAGTGAGCTTACTTGGGGAAGCTGACATCATCGCGACATCATCGCGCACGGGAGACATCATCGCGCACGGGAGCGTAGTCTTGGTCGTGACGTCCAGATACAAAATTTACCGGTATTTTTCTAATCGATTTATCTCGGGATTATAGAAGAAAAAGAAAAATTCCCTAGTCCCTCATTTTTTCCTGCTCTACAACTGTAAAACCTCGCCTGAATAATGAACATAAGGTCTATTCACTAGGTAGTTACCTTTCTGACATAGCACCATAATGTAGGCCACACCCTGAAGTTCAGTAGGTACGGTGACTCGTAGTGCTGACAAAGGTTTCTGTATAGGAGGCCCGCCTGAGGTGCTAGGAGATGGAGGTGGACTCACTTTGTCCACCTGATCGTCCTCTGCTTTTGTCACTTCGAACACGCCTGTCTGCATGAACTTTGATCCGGCTGAAATTGTAGGGAGAGAAATTTATATTTTTTGTGATAATACCTATAACACAAGAAAAGGCATTTTTTTTTCGTCACGTAATTACATACTTCAATATTGAGCTGTTGACGTTGACTAAAACCGTACACTGCCTAAACATAGATTCACCTCTTCACCTCGTCGATCGAAGGCGTCGACTATGTGTGGACACAGCTTTGTAATTTAGTCGTCTGCGCTGAAATCCCCATTAATGGATTAATAATGTGATAGAATAGGTTACCTCGTGATATTTTATTTAGAGCACATCTTCCCTAGATTACCTGTAGGAAACACCCCTCACTCCCTTAGGCTTTCTCCTATCCTATCCTTCTTCTCTTTGATTTCGGGACGAAAGGACCTCCATTGTTAATTTGTTACAATTCCCTCTATCAAAACTTCTTAGAAAAAAGATTCAATATACCTACCTGTTCTATAACTTAAATCTCCTATGATCGAGTTTTGAACTTTCTTCAGACGCCAGTTCTGTCGAAGTCGCAGCAACTCAATGTGAAAATCAGGCACGGAAGCTCGATTCCTAGCATTTTCTCCTTATTTTTCAGATTGAACATTTTCAACCAGCTGATGTCAGTCTGGTTAGAATAGAATTCAACCCTACTGTTCCCCATTGTAGTTTAGCCACACTTATTGGGCTGTGCATACGAGTCAAATTACAAAGAAATTTGACAGAGAAAATAAAGCTCAGTATTTTTATCAAGAAAGGGGCCCATGACACAGAGGCAGAAAGTAAGTAGTATTTTTTATAAAATTATATAAAAAATATAAAACTAAAAGTTTGAAGAATCAATCATGCTTCACACAGAAGGTCCTGGCTTTAATTCAGCATCGAGGAAAAAAAAAAAAAAAATGCAAGGACAAATCTTTCAATAAATTTATTTTCCTCTATTATTTCAGTTAACAAACAAATCAATGACAAAGAACGAGTGGCAGCAGCAATGGAAGTGCCATCATTATCACAACTAGTTGAGCAGTGTATTCAAGAAGATGACAACTGAGCAATATTCCCTCACCCCTGGGTCTATATCTCATATTACCTCTGAGAATGCATGGAGATCGCTTGGGTATAGTCTCTAACCATGCTTAGAGGTACCATGTGACTGACTGGGTCTATATCTCATATTACCTCTGAGAATGCATGGAGATCGCTTGGGCATAGTCTCCAACCATGCTTAGAGGTACCATGTGACTGTCTGACTGTAACATGAGATTTTAGACTCAGCCTCAACGGACGTAATACTTTATTGTGTATTAAATATAGACTGATTTATTTCTCTTCTAGAACATAGGGTAGGTTATTTAAGGACTCCTAGCCCTTGAAGTCTAGTTGGTATTACACTGGTCTGTAAGCTCAAGAGGTACAAGTTCGATTCCCGACACGAATTTAAAATTACTTACGATTTTTCGATTTTGTATAGGGTACTCAGACTATTGTCAAGAGTTGAGTAACATCCTGAATTAAT
>NW_007377746.1:276841-297943 GCF_000475195.1 Diaphorina citri
ACTGTCATTTTATGATAAAATAATTTAATCCTGGATTTATTTTACATAGTCTCATGTTAAGCTCATAAAAAATTTGTCAACTTTGCTAATGTAAAGTCAACATTGAGTTATTGAACCATCTGTGAAGAGACAGTGTTGTGATTTTACCTTTTTCCTAGCATATATCTGTGCCATGGGTTTGGGTTCAGGAAGTTCTTGTGGTACAGGATCCAAGATGAGGTATTGTTTCTGTTTTGCAATGGTTAGAACATCAGTTAAAACACACACTTCAGTCATTGCATTCCTGTAAACCATACAAAACACGTATCAGGTATATGAGGTACAATAACTACCAACAAGAGGCTATAAGATGATTGCTTTTTGTCATACACATTTTTATTGTTCAAGCTTCAAAATAGACTAGAAAAAACTCAAATTCTCAAATTAAGTTCAAGGGAATGAAAATTGAAATACATCTTCAAGTACCTATGTTGTTGTTGTTGTAGCAGTTTTAGCTGTAGCTAAATCGTGATGGCAGAATAAAGAAAGGATATCTTGAAAAGGAGAACCAAAATAAAATTGTATCAAAATTTTACAGAACTTCAAAAAATATGGTTTATTAGTAAAATAACTGCCTACATGTTTTGGAGGGGATCCCTCCATCTTCAAGCTTCACAAATTTCTGCTGCTGTTTGCTCCTGTTGGCACAACACAACTGCTGAAACCCTCCAAGAGAAAAGATATCTTTTTCTTTCTGCCATACACCAGTGTGATGGTCTCTTGTTTAAGTACCTGTCTAATGTTTTATGTACCTGAGTTTAGTTTTGATGGAATCCCAAGGCCACAATCCTGAAGTGTCTTTGACTTCATCTTCTGTTTTATCTATTTCTGTAATGTCTGCATTCAAATCATCAGAATCGGACTTGGAGAAATCTATTTTCTGTGCCAACTTTGCCAAATTCTCTGACATAGACAGAGGTCTGAAAGAAGAATAATATGTGAGCATAAAATAATAAAAAAAATAGGTTACTTAGTAAGTCGGTAGGTGGGTACTTGATCAAACTTATTAGGGTTGAAGTAATTATTGTGTTTCCTTACACCTGGGTCTAAGCTGCATCCACACATAGTCGAAACCATTGATGCCATTGATTGACCTTTGATCAATCATCAATCAACGTTGATTGAAATTGTTCACTGCCATGACAACATATTCACCCCTTCACGTCAACGATCAATTGACAGGGTTGTTTATATGTGTGGACAGTTGGATACAGCTTTATGTTGAAGTGTTTGTTAACCTCTGAGAATTCTAGGATGATTTCTGGATGCAGTATCTGAAGCTTTCTTCTGATTTAACAAATACTTCAAATAGATATTAGAGATTTGGGTACTATTCCACGTAGAATCCCTGTCTTCTAGATACTTACAGTTGATAGATTTCCTGTCCATCATAACTGATTTCCTGGATGATGTTTTCAACAGGAGCCTCCACAGATATGTTGACACTCATTTTAAAAGAATATATCTGTCCTAATTCATTCGAAAATGGGACATTAACATAAAATAAAAGAAATAGCCAAATCCGCAAACTTTTCCGATTTCCACTTTTGAGCTTTCAGTTTTGTTTACATTGTTTACAAATTGATGATGTGAAGCTAGCAAAAGCTCAATGAGGTTTTGGCAGAAAGGGACTCTCTTAATAAGTATCGCAGCGGATTAGAGCTGCAGATGAGTTCCTTCAAATAAAAAGCTTTATTTAGATAATTTTATGAATTGAACTTTTATAATCTATATATAATAGGAATTAATGATTTTTTAGGGCTGAATAATTTATTTTAACGCCCTGTCTTTTACTCGCTGATTTTTGGAATTCTGGAGTAATCTGGAGGAATTAAACGGGGGACTTCCTAAAAAGCGGAATTCTGTTGGGTGGCGGGAGTTTTTAAAAATAAACCAAATACAAAATGAAATTCCTGATAAGAGATAAGACTTGTGAAGTGTTTGTCTATTTCTTTTAACAAATTTCATTTCTAGTTAATACTGTATTACCTGTTCAGGGACTGCAATATTGAAGGAAAATAAACTCCCTTTGGTTTCCATCATATCCAATGTTCTTGGCAATAATAATGTTCAACTTGTTAATAAATAAAACTAAGAAAATATTTGAAGATAACAGCAGCATCAATACTCTCTCAAAACCTGTTGTTCCTGAGCTACTAAATGGAGATCCCGAGTATGAAGCCAAAAAACAAGAGCTGCGAGAAACAATCTATGGTAATGTAATTGTTACTTATTGCTATCATGATTATTAGCAGCATCAATACTCTATCAAAACCTGTTGTTCCTGAGCTACTAAGTGGAGATCCCGAGTATGAAGCCAAAAAACAAGAGCTGCGAGAAACAATCTATGGTAATGTAATTGTTACTTATTGCTATCATGATTATGTAAGCAGCCAATCTTTTACAACAACACAAAAGGGCCTTCTCTTCTTCCCAGAGGAAATTCCAACAGAAGATATTAGGATTGGAGAATTGGAGTGTTGTTATTCTGGATAGTATTCAATTTTGTTGAAAGCTAGATCCAATCAATTATATACCAAAGTCTTTAATAGTCTGTATCTCTTTTATACTTCCCTGTATTTATTACCTAATTGTATTATTATTGCGAATTTTTTTCAGATTGCATTAAAAATATCAAAGATCCTGAAAAACCAGCCACCTTAGAAGATTTAAATGTTGTCTATGAAGAAGGTGTCAAGGTAATTTTCCATTTTTTCTACCCAGATATTAAACCAAACCAAATGAATATACCTACCCTATACTAAACTTATACCTGAAAAGTGGAATAAAACCTCTAGGATGTGAGTTTGATGCCTATTAAATTTTAATTTCAGAACAAACCATTACCTAGAATTATTTTACTATGTGGTTAAATTATATTATCAAATGAATGAGGATAAAATCCCTTGTATTGCCTGAGATTGAACCAGAACCTTACTCAACCAAGGCATACATACCTACCTACCCTATACTAAACTTATACCTAAAAATTTGGACCGATTGCAATACTTTCTCATTACCTTGTATAGGTTGCCTATATGTAAGGGTAATAGAAAGTAAAAAGTGGAATAAAACCTCTTTTATTATGTGGTTAAATTATATTATCAAATGAATGAGGATAAAATCCTTTGTATTGCCTGAGGGTCCCGACTTAATGGTATGTAGTAGAGGTTCGAATTCCAGTCAATACAGAAGATTGACCAAAGATTCAAGTTTTTTTTGTATTAATAATTTTATTGTGTGATTGCTTGTAGTTTTAGTAAAAGTCCCTTCTTAAGGTAATAAAGTATAAAAAATAAAAAAAAAGGAAAAATAAACAAATTTACCATATTATTGAAGAAATTAAAAATAAAATAACAATAATCTTCACTGTCATTTTATGATAAAATAATTTAATCCTGGATTTATTTTACATAGTCTCATGTTAAGCTCATAAAAAATTTGTCAACTTTGCTAATGTAAAGTCAACATTGAGTTATTGAACCATCTGTGAAGAGACAGTGTTGTGATTTTACCTTTTTCCTAGCATATATCTGTGCCATGGGTTTGGGTTCAGGAAGTTCTTGTGGTACAGGATCCAAGATGAGGTATTGTTTCTGTTTTGCAATGGTTAGAACATCAGTTAAAACACACACTTCAGTCATTGCATTCCTGTAAACCATACAAAACACGTATCAGGTATATGAGGTACAATAACTACCAACAAGAGGCTATAAGATGATTGCTTTTTGTCATACACATTTTTATTGTTCAAGCTTCACCTATGCTGGCTGTATTTTCCTTTTGGAAACAGAACCGGTTCTTTTGAAAACTTTTTTTTTTTTTTAGGTTTGATAGAGGGACTGTAATTGCTAAGTTGTTATCGTCCCGAGATCGAAGAGAGAAGGAAGACAGGATAGGAGAAAGCAACGAATCTATTCAGGATAAAATCTGCCCCGGGCGTGAATCGAACCTGTGGCCTAGCGCTTACCAGGTAGACGAGCTACCAACCAAGCTAACTAGGCTGGTTCCCTTTTGGAAACTGAAAAGGCGCCTGTAAGTACTAAACCATAGGAAATCCTCGATGGCGCGCCATCGGAATCAATTCCGTTTCCCGAAAGGAAAAATACATCTCATTCGGTTTTTTTTTTTTTTTTTTTAAATAAGTTTATGGCAGTACTGATCCCCATTTTATTACATAAAATTGGTACATAAAAACAGTTAAGTTACAAAATATAGTAAGTACTAGGAGAAAAAAAAAGATAATAATAATTAAAAATAGTTTGGCTACAAAATTTTTACGAGTGGATGCTCTTCACACTCAACCTTTGTTATTTCTTTAGAAAGCGAAATTTCAGGCTGGTATTCTCTCTGTTTGAGAGTCCCCCAGCCAGACTAAGGAAATAAAAAAATATTGGTAGGTAATTTCAAATCAATTCATCCAATGTCCCAACCTAGTTAGCTTGGTTGGTAGCGCGTCTGCCTTGTAAGCGCTAGGCCGCGGGTTCGATTCCCGCCCGGGGCGGATTTTATCCTGCGTCCCGACTTAATGGTATGTAGAGGTTCGAATTCCAGTCAATACAGAAGATTGACCAAAGATTCAAGTTTTTTTTTTTTATTATTAATAATTTTATTGTGGGATTGCTTGTAGTTTTGGTAAAAGTCCCTTCTTAAGGCAATAAAGTAAAAAATAAAGTAAAAAAGGGAAAAATAAATAAATTTACCATATTATTGGAGAAATTAAAAATAAGATAACAATAATCTTTACTGTCATTTTATGATAAAATAATTTAATCCTGGATTTATTTTACATAGTCTCATGTTAACCTCATAAAAAATTTGTCAACTTTGCTAATGTAGAGTCAACATTAAGTTATTGAACCATCTGAAGAGACAGTGTTGTGATTTTACCTTTTTCCTAGCATATATCTGTGCCATGGGTTTGGGTTCTGGAAGTTCTTGTGGTACAGGATCCAAGATGAGGTACTGCTTCTGTTTTGCAATGGTTAGAACGTCAGTTAAAACACACACTTCAGTCATTGCATTCCTGTAAACCATACAAAACACATATCAGGTATATGTGTTATGTTACAATAACTACCAACAAGAGGCTATAACATCCTTTTTGTCATACACATTTTTATTGTTCAAGCTTCAAAATAGACTAGAAAAATCTCAAATTAAGTCCAAGGGAATGAAAATTGAAATACATCTTCAAGTACCTATATTGTTGTTGTAGCAGTTTTAGCTGTAGCCGAATGGTGATGGCAGAATAAAGAAAGGATATCTTGAAAAGGAGAACCAAAATTGTATCAATATTTTACAGAACTTCAAAAATTATGGTTTATTAGTAAATTAACTGCCTACATGTTTCAGAGGGGCTCCCTCGCTCCCTCCATCTTCAAGCTTCACAAATTGCTGCTGCTGTTTGCTCCTGCTGGCATAACACAACTGCTGAAACCCTCCAAGAGAAAGGATATCTATTTCTTTCTGCCATACATCAGTGTGATGGTCTCGTGTTTAAGTACCTGTTTAATGTATTATGTACCTGAGTTTAGTTTTGATGGAATCCCAAGGCCACAATCCTGAAGTGTCTTTGACTTCATCTTCTGTTTTATCTATTTCTGTAATGTCCGCATTCAAATCATCAGAATCGGACTTGGAGAAATCTATTTTCTGTGCCAACTTTGCCAAGTTCTCTGACATAGACAGAGGTCTGAAAGAAGAATAATATGTGAGCATAAAATAATAAAAAAATACTACTTAGTAAGTAGGTAGGTGGGTACTTGATCAAACTTATGGTAGTTGTGCATAAGGCGCGTCAATGGGACATTACAAAAATCCTTTTATAAGAGGGAAGATACTTGCTTAAGGAGTGTTCCTATATGTACACAGCTTTCTTTCGCCTTCATTTCATTTCCATTGGCAACATGGACGTCATCATCCTCATCGTTTCTCAGACATGGAGTAAAAGGGTTTTCAGACTTTTCAGTTGTTAATATATGTTCAGTGACGCGTTCTTTCGGAGGTTTGGTTACCGGAACACCGCAAGGCGTAACACTCGGGCTCGTGGTGGATCCTTCGAAATCCGACGACTTTTTCCTACCAATCAGTCGTTTTCTGGTGTCCCTCTCGTCCTGGTAAACACAGGGTGGGATCGTTTTTAGAATATGCTCGTCGTCACAGTTTGTGGTTGGTTTAGTCACGGGAACGCAACTCGTAGTACCTTCTTCAGTGACAGTTGTGTCTGAGTTGAATGAACTTAGACCTAGTTTCCCATTGGTGTTTATTACTTTCTTAGGATTCGTTTCGAGATTACTTTTAGCATCACGATTCTCCTGATCATCATCAATACTGTCCTCAACACAATGACAAGTTACTCCCGCAGTTGAATCACATTTCGTCTTCTCCGATAATTCTTCCATGTCTCTCGTATCTTTCGCGGGTTAGAATATGCTCGTCGTCACAGTTTGTGGTTGGTTTAGTCGCGGGAACGCAACTCGTAGTACTTTCTTCAGTGATAGTTGTGTCTGCGTTGAATGAACCTAGTTTCCCATTGGTGTTTATTACTTTCTTAGGATTCGTTTCGAGATTACTCTTAGCATCACGATTCTCCTGATCATCATCAATACTATCCTCAACACAATGACAAGTTACTCCCGCAGTTGAATCACATTTCGTCTTCTCCGATAATTCTTCTTCCATGTCTCTCGTATCTTTCGCGGAAAAGTTATCCTTGAACTTTTTCTTGGATTTGAGAATTTTCTCGTGTGATGTGAAGCTAGAAATCTTGGAAGGTACCATTGCTTGTAATGACGTCCCGTGATCTTCTTGTCCTGAGATGGAATTTTTTTCGAGACTCTGTGGGACGAAATCCATTATATTGTTGATCCGTATGGTTTAAATTTTAAATCCATCTCTGTACCTACCTTAAGTCTATAACATAATTTCAAAAGTTCTTTTTGTGCAAATCTTGTGGCGTCCTTACTAGAGTACTACCTATAAATAAATTTCTTACTGAACATTGCGGAAAATTCTGATTCAGCAAAAAATATATCTCTTTCGCGGAAAAGTTATCCTTGAACTTTTTCTTGGATTTGAGAATTTTCTCGTGTGATGTGAAGCTAGAAACCCGTATAGCCCTACCAACGAAATTAGTCCTGAGCTAATATGTGAAAATTGATACCATCCCCGATTTCTTGTCGGAACAAACCCGTATAGCCCGAACAAGGAACTTAGTCCCGAGCTCATATGTGAAAAATGATACCTATTTTTCAGGGAAAAGACGCTCCAACGGGGAGGTTGGAAAGAGATAATCCACCTAAACTCTACATTTTCTTATAGCTTTTTTTCCCAGCTTTCTAACCAATATACTTTCATCCTCGATTTCGTGTCGGAACGATCCCGTATAGGCCTACCAACGAAATTAGTCCCGAGCTAATATGTGAAAATTGATACCTATTATTCAAGGAAAAGACGCTCTAACGGGGAGGTTGAAAAGAGATAATCCACCTAAACTCTACATTTTCTTATAGCTTTTTTTCCCAGCTTTCTAACCAATATACTTTCATTCCCGATTTCGTGTCGGAACGATCCCGTATGGCCCGAACAAGGAACTTAGTCCCGAGCTCATATGTGAAAAATGATACCTATTGCTCAGGGGAAAGACGCTCCAACGGGGAGGTTGGAAAGAGATAATCCACCTAAACTCTACATTTTCTTATAGCTTTTTTTCCCAGCTTTCTAACCATTATACTTTCATCCTCGATTTTGTGTCGGAACAAACCCGTATTGCCCGAACAAGCAACTTGGTCTCGAGCTCATATGTGAAAAATGATACCTATTTTTCAGGGAAAAGACGCTCCAAGCTCCAACGACGGAGTTGGAAATAGGTATTCCACCTAATCTCTACACCTTCTTTCAGATTTTTTTCTCAGATCTTCAGGGAAAAGACGCTCCAAGCTCCAACGACGGAGCTGGAAATAGGTATTCCACCTAATCTCTACACCTTCTTTCAGATTTTTTTCTCAGATTTCTAAAGTAACCCGAACTTTCTACGATTTGTTTAACCCTTCAAGGAAAAGACGCTCCAAGCTCCAACGACGGAGTTGGAAATAGGTATTCCACCTAATCTCTACACCTTCTTTCAGATTTTTTTCTCAGATTTCTAAAGTAACACGAACTTTCTACGATTTGTTTAACCGGTTTTCTGATAGGCTCAAAAATCTTGAAAATCACAAAAAAATTCTTTTTTTTTTTTTTGTTTTCACCCGATTCAATTAATCACGCCTACAGCCCATTCTACAAATGGTGGGAAGATGATTAAGGTGTCTCCAGAAAGGTCTCGTCGAAGAGAAGTGCCTTTTCTTGGTTTGATCTTCTTAGCACGTTCTTTTACCCTAACTTTTACAATATCTCAAACCATTTTGTCGCTATAGCTGAAAACCGCCAAAAAACGGTCGAAATCTATCCAAAACTTTCTTGGTTTGATCTTCTTAGCACGTTCTTTTACCCTAACTTTTACAATATCTCAAACCATTTTGTCGCTATACCTGAAAACCGCCAAAAAACGGTCGAAATCTATCCAAAAGCGGTCAAAATACCGCCAAGCGCAGCAACCATCTCAACCAAACGGTTTTGGCCAAAAAAAACGGTCGAAATCTGTCCAAAAGCGGTCAAAATACCGCCAAGCGCAGCAACCATCTCAACCAAACGTTTTGTGTTGCACCTTGTCACATTTGTGAACTACTTTCAAGTCTCTAGCCTATACCGTTCCCGAGATATTATTAAATTACAGCGAAAACCGCCAAAAAGCGGTAAAATGCCGCCAACCGTTGTTGTTTACAGACAGACACACACACACAGACAGACAGACACACACACGGACCAATGGCTGAAACTTTGGATTTAGGCTCTAGGGACCTCAAAACGTGTTTTGACACTAAAAACTGGTGTCGCATCCTTGTCACATTTGACAGCTACATACCAAATTTCAAGTCTCTAGCTCTTACCGTTCTCGAGATAGTTTCCAATTTGGAATCTCACGTGTTAATTTGGATGCTGGGTAAGATTTCTCTCAATGTATCTGGCTGTTTCTTTGCACTGGTTGAATTCTTTATAGACTTGTATGACAGCTAGGTAAGTAAATGGGAATTCATTTTTGCTTATGTAAGTATACAATTTGTACTGACTGATTTTGGTCTGCTTCAATAAATTAAACTTGACTACTTACTATTGTTTATAATTTTATATCAATTTTATTTATTAATATGTATTATAGTTTTTTATATTTTTTATACATATAATAATTTTCTATTAACGTTTTTTTTACTTTGATTTTCAAACTCAAACTTCTTCCGCTAAATCTCGTCTTTCTAATCCGTCCAAGAAAACCCCGGGTACACCTAAACGCAATGTTTCTAGTTGTTCTACAGCCGTTCCGGGCACCCCTTGTTCGGTCGACTTGTCGTTGATGACGATGAACACAATTAAAGACCCGGACAAAGGCTTGAGGATTGGCACCATGAGAAAGCGTATTGAAAAAATGCGCCTCAGGCGATTTGCTAGCTTACCTTCCAAGTGAACAGCTTGAACAAGTACAGATTGGTGTACACGGCAAAGATGACGATGAACACAATCAAAGACCCGGAGAAGGGCTTCAGGATTCGCACCATAAGATGCGAAAGGCGGGGCAGCTTGCGTTGAATAGCGTAGCCTATGGCCAGGGGAATGACTAGGGCGATTGCAAACGTGGTGATGTTCCGATAGGGAATTACCATGTGACCCTCCGCGAAGATAATGCGCCCCAGGGAAAACGCCCAGAGGGGGATCATCACTGAAAGGAGAAAAAGAGGAATGTAATTTAAAGATCGTCTTTTTTTTTGTTCCTATATGTATAAGTACCCATTAGTACTTTTCAGGAACGATTTTCTGTATGTTATTTCAATAAAATTCTTCTTCTGTTACGTCTTTTCTAGTTGCGTTACTGTTTTTTTAACCCCGCCGGGAATCGAACCGGCGGGGTTAAAAGCCTAGAGTGATACCCACTCGGGCACTAAGACTACAAAAATTTTCTTTTTCGCCTTTTCCCGTGTTCAAACGGGATTGGAGTGTTTCATCGTGCTTAAAT
Source organism: Diaphorina citri (assembly GCF_000475195.1). Lineage (NCBI taxonomy): Eukaryota > Metazoa > Arthropoda > Insecta > Hemiptera > Psyllidae > Diaphorina > Diaphorina citri. Next base: position 286,989 of record NW_007377746.1, read on the forward strand.
ATTAAATTTATGTATGATATATTTATTGGAAAAATAACTTTTTTTTTTTCATTAGACGGTTTCAATTTTTTTTTTTTCATTAGACCTTCAGCCGAACTATTGACATTAAAAATGTCAGGTCACTTAGACCTTCAGCCGAACGTTAGCCCATGTAAATGTATGTGACAAAAATTTTCTGTGATTAATTAATTTTTCTAGTCTTGTGTATTTTGTATCACTATAAGTGTAATTTTGTGTTTTTTCTCGAAAATTGTCCTATCTTTTGAACCGTTAAACATATTTTTAACATTAACTTTTTGTTAACTTAATTTCCTATTTTTTTCTAAATTTCTACACGTGCTATATCTGTTTACCTATTTATCTATAAACTCGAAACTATAATCCCCCTATCTTTCGATTATCCAAGTAGATTTATAACGGTACCCAAGTGCTTATATAATTGTGTGTACATATCTACCTACCTCCTATGTAATAAAATAAATTTATGACCTGTCGCTACCACTGTCAACTTTACCTCTGTCTTTCATAATATACACTCTTTTTTTCGTGTCTTTCATGAGCCATGTATTCTATATCGCGTCACAGAAAGTCTTCCAATATTACTAGTCATAATAATAGTATACCTTGTCGTAGTGTCGTAACCAAACAAAAACAAAAAGATTTTCAAACTCAAACTTCTTCCGCTAAATCTCGTCTTTCTAATCCGCCCAAGAAAACCCCGGGTACACCTAAACGCAATGTTTCTAGTTGTTCTACAGCCGTTCCGGGCACCCCTTGTTCGGTCGACTTGTCGTTATTGATGGACAAACTGAACCAGCTGGAGATCCAAAACCAGTCTCTTCTATCGAAGGTGGAGGACATGTCTTCTGCACTTACTGCCCTTGATACCAGGTGGATGGACAAGTTCAATCAAGTTGAGATCCGGAATCAGTCTCTCGAGAGGAGAGTCGAGGAACTCTCTGGTATGGTTCAGGACCTCAGCTCTAGGCTCCCAAGTGGCGGCGTTCCTTCTACATCCCGTGTCCAGCATCATATTCGGAATCAACCCTTCCCCTTCCGAAGGCTCTACATTTTCTCCGACAGCATGGGGCGTGACCTTTCGTTGCTACTCAAGAAGTCTCTACCCTCAACATGTGAAGTATTGTCTAAGGTTTATCCCGGAGCAACCTACAATAAAGTAATACAATGTATACCTACTCTATGTCAGGATTTCACTAAAAATGACGCCATTATTATTATAGCAGGAACCAATGATGTCGAGAATCTATCTCCTGCATCTGCTCTTTTTTTCCGTACACAATCTTTACAGCCCCTGTTTGTAAACTCTAATGTCATTTTTAATCTTATTCCTTTCAGGTACGACCGAAAGGCCTATCTGAATACCAATATCTGTGAGTCTAACTCCGGTCTTGCTTGTAGGTCTCGTGACTCTAATAATTTTCATGTATTTGATTTTACTAAATGTGCTAAAGCTAATAGGCATTATACCCGCCATGGTTTACATTTCAATATGTCTGGTAAGAAGTTGTTTGCTTCTAAGCTCATTGATTTTCTCTCTCAAATGAGTTCTACAACTAATAATATTTCTAGTCCACCCAATGTTGTCTCTCTTTCAGCTTTCCAGGAATGCATTTACTCATCTTCTTCTCACGTACCTGATCATCTTCCCGACCTCCCCATTCCTCCCCCGCGCACTGTTGTTGCCTCTAGTCCTAATAACACTTCTTCCTCATCTTCTAACTTTGATTTCAGCTCTGATATCATCAATGTTGCGTCTTTAGATGATGATCTTACCAAGTCTCCCACTGGCTTTCCAATCCCTACATTAGATTCCACCTTTCGACTCGAGTCAAATTTTCCCAACAATGCAGGAACCCGGATAACTTAATAACACTCACCTCCTCCTCCTCCTCCTCCTCCTCTTCTAATCATCAAACCCCTTCTACTTCTTCATCGAACCATACCTACCCGATTCTTAATACTCATAATCACAACTACTTATTTTTGAAAAATACATCAAATACAGTCGAACCAGTCAACGTGGGACCCGTCTAAACGGGGCAAAAATCGTAGCCCCCTCATTTGTAACCTGGATGAGTGGGAAAGTTCCTTGGATTCCCAATTAGACAGGTTCCAGTGCAAATCTAACTAGTTATATTGAAGGCAAAATTTCATATCTTGGCGGGGACTGAACCCACGCCTTTCTGTTCACCAGACGAGCGTCCTGACCACTTCACCACCGAGACAGGTCTAGGCCGCTGTCGAGAGATTGATCTTCAATTGACTCACCTCTTAGTAAGTTCGAGTAGTTCATATCGATCTGCCCCGGTAGGTCCTGCTATACATCGTCTCTTAGAGGGTCCTATGGGTCCAGAAGAGGGGTGGGGGAACGGATGGTGCGTGTTCTTATGATGAACCTGGAATCGGAACAAGAGGATACAAGATAATCACCTCCGTGAACAAGTGGGTAATGAAGTTCCGGGTTTGATTCCTAGTAGGGTCGGAGTTTTCTCAGCTCTGTGCTTGGAATATGGAGTGCCTTGTGAGGACAATTGAATAGCTACTTTAATCGAGTACCAACCACTGGCGGCATTACCAGTGTAAAAAGAAAATTGACAGAGTAGGGATAATTAGTAAAGGAGGCTCTTAGAAATACTGTGATGTTCACAAAAAATGTGAGAAGGCTCTCAGCGTCACGACAAATTATTCACGATTTAGATTTTTATTTTAGAAAACACAAAACTCTCAAGAGCTTCTTTCGTGCATACCATGAAAGTATTATCACTCCTTACACAGAAAAAATTGACCAAACATTTTTTTTTTTTTTCATAATACGAGTCACCGTCATTGTATAACTGCTAGGGACCTACCTCACGCAATAGTTGATGTAGTGTTGAAGTGTTTGTTAACCTCTGAAAATTCTAGTATAATTTCTGGATGCAGTATCTGAAGCTTTCTTATGATTTAACAAATACTTCAAATAGATATTAGAGATTTGGGTACTATTCCACGTAGGATCCCTGTCTTCTAGATACTTACAGTTGATAGATCTCCTGTCCATCATAACTGATTTCCTGGATGATATTTTCAACAGGAGCCTCCACAGATATGTTGACACTCATTTTAAAAGAATATATCTGTCCTAATTCATTCGAAAATGGGACATTAACATAAAAAAAAAGAAATAGCCTAGCTCGCAAACTTTTCCGATTTCCACTTTTCACTTTTGAGCTTGAGCTTTCAGTTTTGTTTACAAATTGATGATGTGAAGCTAGCAAAAGCTCAGGGTGTGTTAATGAGGTTTTGGCAGAAGGGGACGCTAGGTTCTCTCTTAGCAAGTATCGCAGCGGATTAGAACTGCAGATGAGTTCCTTCAAATAAAAAGCTTTATTTAGATAATTTTATGAATTGAACTTTTATAATATATAGATAATAGGATAATCTCACCATCATTAATGATTTTGTAGGGCTGAATAATTTATTTTTACGCCCTGCCTTTTACTCGCTGATTTTTGGAATTCTGGAGTAATCTGGAGGAATTAAATGGGGGTACTTCCTAAAAAGGGGAATTCTGTTGGGTTATCATTTTATGTGGCGGGAGTTTTTAAAAATAAACTAAATACAAAATGAAAATCCTGATAAGAGATAAGACTTGTGAAGTTAATCTTTGAAAGTCTGGGTAGAGTAGCTTGGAGCCAGAGACTTTGTGACTGAATATCTGGATAACCATAGAAATAGAACCGTACACCAATTCTTCAAAGAAGTCAGTTTGGGTTCAAATCGATTCAGTTTTCTTTGCTTTTTTTTCTTTTTAATTTTAAGCAACCAGCGCAGCGCAACGTCTAACTAAACGATGGTCGATCGACACCGCGCGAAACAACCACACCATGACCTTTTTTCCCCCCTCATTCCGCCAAACTCTTTTGATCTTTCTTTCTTAAGCTGTGTCCACACATCCGTGATATCTGGATAACCATAGAAATAGAACCGTACACCAAATTCTTCAAAGAAGTCAGTTTGGGTTCAAATCGATTCAGTTTTCTTTGCTTTTTTTTTTAATTTTAAAGCAACCAGCGCAGCGCAACGTCTAACTAAACGATGTTCGATCGACACCGCACGAAACAACCACACCATAACCTTTTTTCCCCCTCTGATCTTTCTTTCTTAAGCTGTGTCCACACATCCGTCGATCGACGAGGTGAATCTACGTTGTTGAGGCAGTGTACGGTTTCAGCCGACATCGATCGACGGAGTCGATTATTTGTGGACACAGCTTTACTCTACATGGATTCCAGTCGATCCATGTCGATATAAAGTTGTTTAGACTCTGTAGAAGCACCTTTAGATCTTTTTCTGAGACCTACTGATTCGCTCACTTATACCCCAGCACTTGATTCATAGCGCTCATCTCATTTCGTTCCATTGGTTTCAACATTAGGCTACTTCGGTTAGTGGAAGCGTAGCTTGGGGGGGTAGTTGGTTATTCATGTCTGAGATGGTTAGTCCGGCTGCGATGTTGGTTTCAGAAGGGTGTTCATAGTCGGTCAAGAGTTCAGAACGGACCATATCTTGAGACGTTTTATCGCTTGGTTCATTTCCTGAACGAAATAATGGGAAAATCAAGGGGGAGGGGGGAAATTAGACGTATAAGTGCATACCTACTCAGGTACAAGATTTTTTTTTTACCGAGCTTGATGATAGCTACTCCCTTTGTTTTTATGAACAAGCAAAGAATTTCCAAAGAAATCTCACAAGAAGTGGAGCTTAATTTGGCATAGGCACCTAACTTTTTTACCGAGCTTGATGATAGCTGCTACTCCCTTTGTTTTTATGAACAAGCAAAGAATTTCCAAAGAAATCTCACAAGAAGTGGAGCTTAATTTGGCATAGGCACCTAACTACCAAAAATGAAATTTGCGTTTTCTTTCTACACATACCAATGCTATTAATATCCGGACAGGTCTGATGCACGCTTGCAATCTCTCCGGTTTTCCTCTTGTCCAGATCAGACTGGGCCGTGCATGATTGACTCGAAATGCCAATTACCAGGTAGAGATAAAACCATTTCATTTTTCAAGTAATTAATCTTCAGTCAGAAATCAACATGAAATGCGTGGCAATTGAGATTTTTTATACAAAGGAGCTCGCTGTCGACAAGCAGAAAACCAAAGATTGTTTCCATACCACTAAAAGAGATCGCCCTAAACCGGCATAAAAATGACCGAACGGTCTGACTAAAGAATTAAAGATCGGACTAAAAAAATCAAAAAAGACATCTTTCTTCTTGTCCAGATCAGACTGGGCCGTGCATGATTGACTCGAAATGCCAAGTAACAGGTAGAGATAAAACCATTTCATTTTTCAAGTAATTAATCTTCAGTCAGAAATCAACATGGAATGCGTGGCAATTGAGATTTTTATACAAAGGAGCTCGTTGTCGACAAGCAGAAAACCAAAGATTGTTTCCATACCACGAAAAGAGATCGCCCTAAACCGGCATAAAAATGACCGAACGGTCTGACTAAAGAATTAAAGATCGGACTAAAAAAATCAAAAAAGACATGACGAAGGATGTGTTTTTCAAACTAATTTTATTGGTTAAAAAAATAGAAATAGATTCAAAATACTCTGTTGACAAGCAGAAAACCAAAGATTGTTTCCATACCACTAAAAGAGATCGCCCTAAACCGGCATAAAAATGACCGAACGATCTGACTAAAGAATTAAAGATCGTACTAAAAAAATCAAAAAAGACATGACGAAGGATGTGTTTTTCAAACTAATTTTATTGGTTAAAAAAATAGAAATAGATTCAAAATACTTGTTCATAATTATAAAACAAGGAATTCTGTGCTGAATCACAAGGCATTTTACAAAATTAAAAAGATTTCGAATACTGAAACAGTGGTCATTTAAGTACAAGAATAAACTCAGATTCACAGATAAATCATTGAAAGTCTGGGTAGAGTAGCTTGGAGCCAGAGAATTTGTGACTGGATATCTGGATATCCATAGAAATAGAACCGTACACCAATTCTTCAAAGAAGTCAGTTTGGGTTCAAATCGATTCAGTTTTCTTTGCTTTTTTTTTTTCTTTTTAATTTTAAAGCAACCAGCGCAGCGCAACGTCTAACTAAACGATGGTCGATCGACACCGCACGAAACAACCACACCATGACCTTTTTTCCCCCCTCATTCCGCCAAACTCTTTTGATCTTTCTTTCTTAAGCTGTGTCCACACATCCGTCGATCGACGAGGTGAATCTTATGTTGTTGAGACAGTGTACGGTTTCAGCCGACATCGATCGACAGAGTCGATTATTTGTGGACACAGCTTTACTTTACATGGGTTCCAGTCGATCCATGTCGATATAAAGTTGTTTAGACTCTGTAGAAGCACCTTTAGATCTGAGACCTACTGATTCGCTCACTTATACCCCAGCACTTGATTCATAGCGCTCATCTCATTTCGTTCCATTGGTTTCAACATTAGGCCAGGCACAGGGGACTGATACTCCATGTCGCGCAATTTGTTCACCTTCACTTTCAGGTCGCTCCGAATCTTGTTCACTTCGCAATCCACGACCACTTGATCTGAAAATCGAAACAATTTTTGTAAATCCAACTTTGTTTATTTACAATTTCTTTTTGTACATCACAATAAATTGAACTAGTAGTTCAGTGAGCTGTAGAAAAAGTGCCCTGCAGGGCCTCTGAAAGCTCGATATAGTCCAAATTTGGCAGTGCAATAGTCCTAAACTAAAATGGATGCGGCACATTAATGATCAGGAAGAGACCGCCTTAACATAATAATGTACATCACAATAAATTGAACTAGTAGTTCAGTGAGCTGTAGAAAAAGTGCCCTGCAGGGCCTCTGAAAGCTCGATATAGTCCAAATTATAGTGAGTAAATTTCCTTTGTGGCTTGAATATGTCTACCAAATTTAATCTCAATCAGACAAACCGTTCGAGAATAGTAATAGTGAAAGAAACAGACAAACTCATGTTTAATTGATTCGCCCTGAACTCTTTGAAAACTATCAGATAGCTACATCCAAGCTTGCTTGACTTACCTCTCTTAAGCATGGCCTCCGCTTTGGTCTTGTCTACTTTCACTAGCAAGGGTCCCAGGGCCATCCAGACTTTCTTGCTCTTGTAATAGTGAAAGAAACAGACAAACTCATGTTTAATTGATTCGCCCTGAACTCTTGAAAACTATCAGATAGCTACACCCAAGCTTGCTCGACTTACCTCTCTTAAGCATGGCCTCCGCTTTGGTCTTGTCTACTTTCACTAGCAAGGGTCCCAGGGCCATCCAGACTTTCTTGCTCTCCGTTTTGGTCATCGCACGCAAAGCTTCCCGTGTGGCATTTCTTCTCTTATCGAGAGCAACCACCTCCTGTTGACTGCACAAAATTTCCTCCGCTTGTTCCTCGATTTGCGTCAAATGTTGAAGACTTTTCTTCGGATCCTCCATGATATTTGATTCCTTTCATTAACTATCACTCACTTTGGATCTTATGGGAGTCTGCAATGGGAAATCATAAAGGAATTCAAAGTTTTTTGTTCGGTGTACTATGCATTGAAAATTGGAACATGGGGTTCACAAATGTATTTGGATTAAATATTCTAAGAAGTGTAGATTCGGTGATAGAATTGCTAAAAAAGGGTCTTTTTTTATAGTTCTTTCGTATTTAAATGGGCACTCTTCGGTATACCTGCGTAACGTTCCATGAGGATAATAACTACTTAGATCGTTTCAACTTCCACTCAACTCATTTCTGTAAAGCAATTCTTTATCCTTGTCAATTTTTTTCCTCAATCTCGGATTAAACTTTACGTTGTGTTCAGGTAAAACATTATGCAAATTATTAAGTTGCTGCTTTTGTTTGCCAATCCCTTTTCTATCGATTTTCATTTTAGTTTTGATCGGGGCTCGAATGCCTGATTTGTCTTTACCCAGCCCACTTTGTTTGGTCCATCCCGATTTGAGAAGTAATTGGAATCCTTTGTTCTCCTCGGGTATTGCATAGTCTACAGGTTTAACAAGTTTGTCTTCATTGCTTTCCATAGCTTTAAGTTGTTTATAAAACTGATGTACAGTGCTAAGCAAGTGAGTCTTGTAATTGTCATCTAAGACGTTCATATCACATAGAGGGCAATATGTTGTGCTTTGTTCTACTTCACTATCACTGCTACTGATATATATGATCTCATGCTCCTCAGATTTGTTGTTCTTGATATCATTTTCACCAAAGGTAGTTTGGGTGTTCATAGAATTACTAGCTATTTGTGTATATTCATTGGAATCGAATTTTGTGTCATCAAGTTTACTAGTTTCCATATGATCTCATGCTCCTCAGATTTGTTGTTCTTGATATCATTTTCAACAAAGGTAGTTTGGGTGTTCATAGAATTACTAGCTATTTGTGTATATTCATTGGAATCGAATTTTGTGTCATCAAGTTTACTAGTTTCTCCATCGTTTTTAGATTGGTTTCGATCTTTTGATTCTTTGCTTTCAGTGAGTTTAATTACATCTTCATTTGTATCCAAGTTGAGAGTTTCTTTACTCCCAGAATGACTAGGGCTTCTTTTGTGATTTTCTTGACAGTGCTGTTTTCCTTTGGTAATGCTGACATCGCCATCTAGTCTTTTCACAAGCAGATCATAAACGTCTTGATGATTACATTGTTTGGCTATTGACACTGGTGTGTTCCCTGCTGTATCAATCACATTGATATTAGCACCTCTGTTCAGTAACAGATCTACAATAGCTATATCACCTCTATGACAGGCACACATTAGAGGGGTCCAGAGATAATTGTCCTTCATATTTATATCAAATTCTTCACCTTTAATCATTTGCTCAAGAGTATCAAAATTTTCATGTGTTATAGCTTTCAATAGGTTATTGATATCTTGAATATTATGTTCAATACCAGTTTTATCATTTTCTTCAGCAATCTTATTTTCAACTCTGCCTGTTTTCTGTTCACTACGATATTTAGCTCGATAGGATGCTTTAGCTGCAGTTGTTGCAATGACTTCTTCATATGCTTGCTTACTGTTAATGTTTTCATTGAACAAGTGAGTGTCAATTTTAGGTTGAGTTGCTCTTACAAAATATTTAAGGTATGGATTTGGTTTGTCCCCATGGCTTATTGGTATGGGCATCATTGTACTCTTCCAAACAGTTTGGCCCATTTGGTTAATGTATGCTTACTATATTTATGTGAGTATTCTAATTGTAGTTTTCAATTAATAATGTTTTAATATTTTTTTTTTTTTTGTTTAAACTTGAGGTAGATATCACATTACAAATGTGATCTTAGATAGGTAATTTAGATAGGCAAAACATTCGCGTTTTATAAAAATGGATACGATATCCGTGTATTAAATAAAAAAATACATAGAAAACCAAGTTCCCACCAGACATTGCATTAACTCGCCTTTCATTTTCTGAGGATTTGATATTTTTTGGATAGTACCTTAAAAGAAAATGCCAATAAGAATATTTTGACTGTGATTGGTTGGAGCATGACATACATGTGTACCTGTACCTGTACCTACAACTACATGCCTACTCAATAGTGGAATTTGGACTTTACCTGTGTGAATTTAATATGTCCATCAATAAAATCTGTAAAATTGTTAACTCATTTGTTTTGTATGTTCTAGATTCAAGTGTTCTTCTTTACCATCATCTATTGGCTTTGGGCAGCCTACAATGTAAGTTGATTTTGTGATTATGATTAAGATTAACCTCCATACTTCGGTATTAGAGAAATACAAAACCTTCTTAATGTTGGCTTTGACTGAGTGTGAGTTTTAATTCAGGCTATGTTTAGTTTTAAAGTTAGGTCAACATAATTGTAGTTACAAAGTCATAAATCAGGATGATGTATTTTCACTCTTGTAAAATATTTTCAATTGGTACTTGGATTCTTGGATAGATAGCTAAAATAATAATACTTTTTAAAAATCTAAAACTTATGTTATGTTTCAGTATTATTGCTGGCTGTGTGTGTACTCCCAATACATGATCATCTATAAAATGCAATCTCCCAATATTGAGCTGCTCTACCCCTGAACACTTCGTGTGCCACACTTTATTCAAAACTCATGTTCTCGAAATTTAGTGTAAGTACAAAATTTATTCTATATTCACGTACCTATATTTTCCATGATTTATTTAAGTGTAAAAAGAAGAATAAAATCGAAGTATTTTACAATGCATTAATTGTGAATCAGATAATTATTATTTTCCTATTTGTTATTTTACACTTTTATATATGTATTTGTATGTACAATGTTTTTCCCTTAAAAAATGTTGTCGGTATATATTATATTTTTTTAGAATAATTTCCCACCAAGTGCTAGGCCGCGGGTTCGATTCCGGCCCGGGGCGGATTTTATCCTGGTGGGATAATGTTCGTTCTCGGAACGGCTGACTTTCTCCTATCCTGTCTTCCTTCTCTCTTCGATTGAGGGAGGAAAAGGGAAGAGGGTGTGGGAAGAAAAAGAGAACGGGGGAGTGAGAAGGGAAAAATAGGAGAGAGCGAGTCAAAGAGAGAGTATGGGGGAAAAAGGAGAAGGAAAGGAGGGAGTGTAAAAAAGTTAGAGGAGGAAAAAAAAACACACCTTGTTTATCCTCATCTTAATAGGACTGAAAATTCCCTTTAACCCGCCAGTCTAAACATGGAGGGAACTTCAGTGGTAGGGGGAGAGGGAGAAAACTTTACGAACATCGAAAGTGAGTAAAGTTGCAGAATGAAACGGGAAAATAGGCACGTGCTTCATTTTTTCCCTTTTTTAATCCTAAAAAAAAAGGGAGAAAAAATAATTAATTTCAGGGATTAATAAAAAAAAGTAGGCATCTACACAGGTAGGCAGTTTTTTTTTTTTTTTTTTTTTTTTTTTTTTGTGTTTTTTTAGAAAAAATTTTTTTTT
>NW_007377746.1:298555-305925 GCF_000475195.1 Diaphorina citri
TTAAAATAAAATACAAAAAAAAAAATATTTCTTATTTCTTGCAAAAAAATTAACATTCAAGAGCCTCTTGATTTTTTTTTTTCTTTAGTACAAAATTACAATCTGAAATATTTAGATAAGTTCAGATTGGCATCACTACATTTTATGTTGGTGGGGAGTTCCTAACTCTTTCCCACAAATTTGTGGTAGGTCTTCTATTTCTCTACCTATGATTTTATTTTTGGGTATTATAATACCATACGTAATATCTTCTCTAATGGAGATATCAAAACTCGATATCTGCTTTTCTGTGAACTATTTTTGAGGTGAGCCCATCTTTCTGAAAGCCCCTTAAGGTATTATATTGTATTCTCAGCTAAATATTACTATGAGATCAATATATCTATTAGACAAATAGTATTATAGTTGGAAATAAATAATTACCTCTAAGGAGTTATTTGTTATACATTTATTTTTAGCATTAGAGCTTTACCTATTAACTTTAGGTATCAAATTTCCACGATCTACTCTAGGGTTATATTCTTGCAAGTTATATTCCGTCCATTTTTAAGAATTTCATCTGTGCTCATCGAAGTAGTTATTTGTTATACATTTATTTTTAGCATTAGAGCTTTACCTATTGACTTTAGGTATCAAATTTCCACGATCTACTCTAGGGTTATATTCTTGCAAGTTATATTCCGTCCATTTTTAAGAATTTCATTTGTGCTTTATTTTTTTATTTTATTAGATAAGTTTTAGCTATAAAAGTATTTTTTCATTCCTCAAGGAGCAGTTTAGCTAACCATTAAGGTACTTTTTTCAGAGACAGATTCAAATTATGTTAAATTTATATGCCTATTTACTGTCTGATCTCTTGCTTCTTGATTTAGACTATTTATTTGTGTCTACAAACAAATGATTTTCCAGTATTCCTACGTATAAAAATCAATTCCGATTTCCCTCATTGATTGAAATTAAATAAACACACATTTATATATTTATACATTAAATAACTTGGTGTTTTATGGTTTTTATTTAACTCTATCTCTAGGTACTTTCCTCTACGAATTACGTCCTTTTTACTTTTTTTAGGTAGGTACTTACCTGTTTCATTTCTTGCCTACTACATCATTTTTGTCTCTGGATTTGTCTAGATTTTTCTGCCGTGAGTTCGCTTGTCAGTTACCTTACAATTTCTCATTTTCTCATCCTCCTCACATCATTATCTTGAACTGAACGAAGCAAAATTGTAATTATGAACGAAGTAATGTTTTGATTCTCACACGTGGGCAAGCTTATGGCATGCCTAGCAAAATTGTAATTATGAACGAAGTAATGTTTTGATTCTCACACGTGGGCAAGCTTATGGCATGCCCTAATCCTGTAATCTTTCTCTAGGAAGGACGACTTATAAGAGTTACGTTGAGGTATTATGTGAGAGGTAAAGAGTGAGCTTTTTCCTCAAGAGAAAGAGGGAGGGAAAAGGGAAGAAAGGGAAGCGGGGGATTGAGAAGGAAAAAATAGGAGAGAGCGATTAAAAAGGAAGAGAGAGGAGCGAGGAAAAGGGAAGAGGGTGTGGGAAGAAAAAGAGAACGGGGGAGTGAGAAGGGAAAAATAGGAGAGAGCGATTAAAAAGGAAGAGAGAGGAGCGAGGAAAAGGGAAGAGGGTGTGGGAAGAAAAAGAGAACGGGGGAGTGACTAATCCGCTAACACATCTGTATCGTGGGGATTTGTATTGGTGTGTGCGAAGTGTATAACAAAAGACAGTTTGGTAGTATGTGTGGTAAACTGGCCAATTTTCCGACACTACGTACCGTTTTCTGACATTTTAATTGCTTTTGAAACTGTAAGACCGGCCATTCATTATCAGGTAGACCTGACATTCAGACCTGTTCAAGCGTACCTGTCAGGTCTACCTGAAACCTTCATTCTTCATCCCAGAGGCCCTCCGTAAACTCCTTATTTTTGTACCTAGTTTAATTAATTAAATTAAATAATTCAATCACCATTAACGTAAGTATGTTGCCATAAACAGGTTTTGAGCCCTTGTTGTTGGAACTAAGACTAATTACACATCATAAATCCCTTTCTTTTGGTTCAATTGCCAGTTCAGGGTGTCTACATATTTTTACGGGGTGTGTTAACAATTTAACATTGGTAATATATTATCATAACCTGTTGAATGTACTATGCCCGCCATTCACGCTCAGTCGCTCAGACCGTCTGACAGACACAGACCCAAGGTCTGTCAGACCCAAGGTCTGTCAGACCCAAGGTCTGTCAGACCATCTGAGGGACCATGGGCTGAAGCTGTTATCCATCATTCAGACTCTATTGGTCTGAGTGTGAGTGGATGGCTTCAGACTGGGCTGGGGACTACTGTTGTCCCCAGTCCATTCGAGCTGTCCCCAGTTTATGTTAAAATGTTTGATAGACATTGGGTTATGCCCAAAGTCTCCAAGCACTCTTTCTAACAAAGAAAGAGTTACTTACTCAACTCTCCTAATAAAGTCCTCCACATTTTCAGAATTCCCGTCCTGAACCGCAGTCAACCATCGTGAGGACTTGTAATACTTGGTCTTTAAAAGTAGAGAGAACCCTTTGAGGAACTGCCAGCTTGCTAGGCTGGTTAGGGTTAGCTGTTCTCCTTAGGCAGTTTTTTTTTTTTTTTTTTTTTACTTGTGATCTTTGAGAACAAATTCTGTTTAGGTATTGGAGGAACGAAATGATTGTAGTAAATTTGTTGTTTAGAAGGCAAGGTTGTTTAGTTAGAAGGCAAGTTAGAAGGCAAGAAGGCAAGGCAAGGTAGAAGGTTGTTTAGAAGGCAACCGTCCTAGTCCTTAAGACCAACTTCATGTAGCCTTTGTAGCCTCCTGCTTTTAATGGAAACATTACTGTTCAGAATTCTCAGATAATCCGCAGTTTTTTCCCCCTCGCTTTCCAGGTACAACTGTTTGCATTCATATACTAAACATCATCTACCTATTTTACATTTTAAATTCATCTCCTCTTTTCCTCTACCTTTTGCTTTTTTTTCTACCTTGCCCCAAATCCCTATTTTAATGTTTTGTTTTTATGTAGGTAACAGAAAAGAAGAGGGGGTGTAGTAACAAGTGAAAAAAGTGTCTGTCTAAATAAATCTAAAAGCTTAGCTTGTAAAAAAAGAACTTGGTTTTACTGTCGGAATAAGTTAACCCAGGCAGTGGGAAAAAGCCGAGGTTACTAGGCTACTAGGCAATGGATTGTAAGGAAAGTAGGGACGTAAGTTTGAATAAAATAAATAGTGAAATATAAAAAGTAAAAATGGGTTTTAAAAAATTACCTACTGCATTCAATTGAAAAAGTACCTACTCCACCTTATTTTCCGTTGGGACAATATTCAAGGGAAAGATTGAACCCACATCCTCCTGTTTACCAGGTGAGGATCTTGACCACTACATTCCAATTAAAGGTAAAAGCCTAAGGGCTAAAAAATGGTCAACCATTTTTACTTTCTATTTTTTTCTTTTTTTTTTCACGTTCTGGGAAGAAACGCTCAAACTTTGGCCACCCCTGACTGAGTTAGCGGGCGGACGACCGCTGTGAAAATCTTCATTTGAAAGTCAAGTTTTTATTTCCCCACATTTTTTTCTTATTTTCCACCTCGAAGAAGAAGAAGAAGAAGAAGAAAAAAGAAGAAGAAGAAGAGGAAAAAGGGAAACGGAATTTTTATACAAAAAGACATTAAAGTTTTAACTCGTTGACAATTTAAACACTATTATGCCAAGTTTTTTTTTCTCCTTCTCCTCAGAAAGTAGATACTTGAGGGAATTCTTTTATTTTAATGAGCTTGAGCTGTACACACATACACAGTAGGTATACAGTATACACATTTGCTGGAAGAAAAGTCACAGAACATAACGGCGAGGGAATATAAAGTGGAGCAAATATACTGGGTGGTAGAAAAACCACACCAGTCTACTATAGTCCAAAGGTCTGGTTACTGATTATAGACATCCTATTTAATATTCTTAACCATCTTAAGAATAACCATCTTTTTATCCTGAACTTAGCCGTCTTTGTCCGTTTTCTGGACGGAAATCAAAAAAAAGCGCCAGTTAACTTCATATTCTTTTTTTATATATACCTATATTAGACGGTTCTATTTTTCCACTAGACTAGAGTTTACTAGACCAAAGCCATCTTGTATATTTTGAAGAACAGCAAGCTCAAGTGTGATGTTTGTGATTTATTTCCGTCAACCAGGGACACACTGTATATTTTCAAGCAGAACAGACTCGAGTGTGTGATTTATTTTATTTTATTCTGCCATTTACATTTGAGTTATGAATAAAACGACGCTCCACACACACAATACACGTAACTTATACCTTACCTGCTTGACGATGTAGTTAGTTACCTATATGTCTGCTTTATATTACTATTTTATACCTACTTGTGAATTTACAAGTAGCTTGGGTCGTTTGGGGATGGGTACTCAAGTACTCCGAGAAGAGTGTGAACTTGTCGAGGGTTTTACCGCCCGTATCGTGCTTACAATTCACAGAATTCACTCTCAGGAGATTTAATAACTGTAGTGTAGGCCTGTAAGCGTTTGATAATGCCTACAACATATTAGGCCCGATTCCAGTACCCTCATTCCACGAAAGTATGTATGAACTTATTACATATAAAACAGTGGTATATTTGAAATCATATTATCATAAGGATCGGAGCTTTCCGAAAATTTTATTCTGTGAAAACTGAAAAGAACGAATGAATGTACATTGTGGAAAACTGAACTGGCTGGCGGATCGGTAGTGGTCAAATATTAAAGTTTGACATAGGTAGGTACATAATATATATCAGAACTCATGAAAATTAGTACCTACATAGTGTAGAAATAAATTATAATAGGTATAATAGTTCTCATAGTAAATTTTATTGTTATTGTAAACTATTTTCATTATAACTTCTACTTACACTAGTGATTTTTGTTAGTCTATCTATACTGTTATAGCTATACTTTCTTCGTCTACTCTAAAGAGAGTGAACTCTTGAAACGCTTGGCCCTCTAAAGTAGCGCGCACAATCATACGGTCCGAATACGGTCTGTTTCCGTCCCAACTTTTATGAAAAACTTAGTCCGGACGGAAATGGTCCGTATTCGGGACGTATCTGTTTCCGTCCCAACTTTTATGAAAAACTTAGTCCGGACGGAAATGGTCCGTATTCGGGACGTATTCCGTGTTTCCGTGCGCACTGCTTAGAGCTTCTGATGCCCGCTACTCAGACAGAAGGTGGTCTGTCAGACAGTCGAAACGTGTGTGTGACGGAAAAAGCTTGAAGTCTGGTCTGTCAGACCGTCTGAGAGATCTGGGTCTGAAGTTTTTTGCGCCACATGTTACGGTCTGAGCGTGAGTGACGGACTGAAAGTAAACGCTACCGTGTCTTCAATCATGTAGGTACCTACCCTGTAAATCCTCGCCTGGTTCCAATCCTATAAGTCCTGAAAACGGTCAACGGAAAGCATATCCAACTCTTGTTACTAAGTCTGTGGAAAAAAAAACTAGCGAAAAAAAACTCTAATCCTTTAAGAGATAAACTTTTTTTCCTCTCCGTTGATGTCAATAAAAAAAATCTGGTGTGAACATCACACGACTTTCTATTACATTTGCGGAATACGTATTTGAAAAAAAAAAGTCCCGAGCCTGAGCCGCAAGACGGGTGGACCTGAAACCAATCAACGCTGCTAGTCATGTCCTGGGGTTGGATGAACATGTAAGTTGACAACTATGGGTGAGTACGGGGTAATGCCTGCCAGTTACGCCCAGACCGTCTGACATACGTAGATTCGTAGAAGCTCCTTTAGGACTGTTTGCCCCTACGCCTAAGCCTCGGGGTGACCTTTTCGTGTAGTGTCCACACATAGTCGACTCCGTCAGCTGACCGTCGATTGACGTCGACTGAAACCGTACACTACCTTGACAACATAAATTCACCTCTTCACCTGGTCGATCAACGGCGTCGACTATGTGTGGACACAGCTTAACACAATAGTACCTACATAGCTTCAATATTCATTAAAATCGGCAAAGGGTTCAAGAGTTATCTACTAAAACCCCGACCCAAGTTGTGACTTTCGTTAGAAATGAATAGCTCATCCGTAAAGGGGATTTAGCTAAAAATAAAATTGACCTAGGAAGAGTCATATTCCCAAAATGTCAGGATAAAACTCACTTTGTTCCCTCAATAAATCGAGTCCAGAGTGACGTCATACCGTTTCCTGTTGTTTCCTAGAATCAGGACTTAGGATATGTCACGTCAAGCTATTGAGTTCAGTGTCATTTCTATCAATTAGGTAACAACCTGACTGAGCTAGAAAGATGTTTTGTAACTATACCTATATACCTACTGTAAGGCTATTGCGATAAAAATCGAGCGAAGAGGCGGTGTGGTGGTGCCCGGTTATCTATTTCAAGAACAATGTCTCCTGATCCGTAGGCTCTAGGTTCAAATCCGACGGTAGCGGAATTTTCTGATCTTTCCGTTTCTAGAGGGGCTAGAGCTAGGGTAGTGACACCCACTCAACTTGTGTGACACCCACTCAACTTGTGAAGAGGCACAGTACAAGCTTCACCACGAATAACATCCATTTTTCCATAAATTTATTATATCAAATCAAATCATGGTATCTTTGTGGTAAAGCAGAGAGCTTTCTCACAACTTTGTGGGTATCACAGTATTACAAGTCTTTCATTTACTCAATCATCATATTTATTAGTATAGCTCGTATCTTCGACTTGTAATACCGCCACTCCTGCGTGCAAGCCTAGTGTGATACCCACTCGGCCACGGAGGTTGCTCCCATAAATTTCTCGCCACCTCCATAAATTTATTATAATCTCATATCTAGGAAGGTTAAAAAGACCTGCCGATTTTGTTTGTGTAAACTTGTAAAGATACACAGGCGTGCTTACTGGAATCTAGCCTGGCTCATTGCCATGCTCTCAGATTCTATTTTAATCTCATACCTCTTCCAGCCCCATTTGCTAGTTTATTTGTCCTTTCCTTTCTGATTTCAGGACATGCGTAAGATCCAATATATACCACAATACCATTGCTTACGATACCGCAAACTTGATCTCATCAAACGATGTCGAAACTCCCTGTATAACGACATCACCAAGAAGTTGAGAAAGTCCTTCACATCAGCGGGAGAACCGGTGGATGGGGGCAACCGGAGAGGCGTTTGGTGAAACCGCATCAATACTTGGAATCGTTCTCCTATTTACATGGAATATTTGTTTCAGACGGGCGGGGCGCTTCGAAATCTTTACGTTCGCACGCTTGAGGTCCGTCGCATATTGGAAGCGTAGTCTCGCGACTTTTACTAATAATAATAATAG